>NC_091818.1:1854090-2157121 GCF_041296235.1 Equus asinus
GAGAGTTACATATGAAGTTATATACGGCCAGGTGAATGTGATGCACGAAATCAAAGACATGAAGGGGAGTATAACACAGGAAGTCAGAGACTAGAGGTAGAGAGTTAAACACAAGCTCAGAGTCACCAAGGGGAGAGTTACAAATGAAGTCAAA
This sequence comes from Equus asinus, assembly GCF_041296235.1. Lineage (NCBI taxonomy): Eukaryota > Metazoa > Chordata > Mammalia > Perissodactyla > Equidae > Equus > Equus asinus. The sequence goes on from NC_091818.1 coordinate 1,854,245, forward strand.
GACACCAGGGGAAGTGTGACACACAAATTCACAAACACCAGAGAAAGAATGACACATGAATTCAGAGATGACATGGAGTGTGTGACACATGAATCAGAAATGACAAGGGGAGTGTTACAAAGTCAAAGAAACCAGGAGTAGAGTAAGAAATGAAGTCAGAGACGACAGCAGGTGGATGACATACCAAGTCAGAGACCCCTAGGGAGGTCTGACACATGCAGTTTGAGATGCCATGAGGAGAGTTACACACAGTCAAAGAGGCCACGGGGCATGTTACAGATGATGTAACTGACATGACACGAAATGTTAAGCATGAATTCAGAGACAAAGTGGGGAGTATTGCACATGAATTCAGAGACACCACTGGGGATGTTACACATGGAGTCAGAGACACCACATGCAGTGTTACCCATGAAGTCATACATGACATGGGGAGTGTGACACAGGAAGTCAGAAGCCAGAGGGAGAGTTACACAAGAAGTCAGAGATGATAAGTGGAGTGTTAAACACAAGGTGAGAGACATAAGAGGGAGTGTGACACTTGAAGTCAGAGACACCACAGAGAAGTGTTATACACAGAGTCAGAGAGAGGAGGGGGACTGTTACACATCAAGTCAGAGATGCCATTGGGAGTGTTACATGCATAGTCAGAGAAACGAGTTAGATTGTCACACACAAAATTAGAGAAGACGGGGGAAGTTTACACACGACATCAAAGACACCAAGGGGTTAGTGACACACAAAGTCAGAGAAACCACATGGAGTGTGACACAGGAAGTCAGAGACAACAGGGGAAGTGTTACATATGGAGCTAGTGAACACCATGGGGATTGTTATACAGGAAGGCAGAGAGGGCACGTGGAGTGTTACACATGATGTCATAGACTCCAGGGGGACTGTGACAAATGAAGTCATTGATGCCTGGGGGAGTATTATGCATGAATTCAGGGATGCCAAGGGGGAGTGTTACACATGAAGTCAGAGACGTCAGAAGGAGTGTTATGCATGAAGTCACAGACACCAGGGGGCGTGTTACACAGGAAGTCAGAAACTCTAAGGGGATTGTGACACAAAGTCAAAAAGGACATGGGGAGTGTGATGCATGAATTCAGAGATGCCATGTAGGAGACTTACGAAGTCAGAGACTCCACTTTGAGAGATACACATGAAGTCAGACACTGCAGGCCAAGTGTTACACAAAGTCAGAGATGCAAAGTGTAGTGTTACACATGAAGTCAGAGATGCCAGGCTGATTGTGACTCAGACAGTCAGAGACACTACGGTGAGTGTTAAAATTGAAGCCAAAGATGTCAGGGATAGTGTGATACATAAAACCAGAGAGGCCAGTGAGAGTCTTACAAAAGAAGTCTGAGAGTCCATGGGAGAGTGTTACACTCAAAGGAAGAAATTCCAGGTTGGGTGTTACACAAGAAGTCAGAGACACCAGGGGGTGTGTACCACATGAAGTCTGAGATGCCATGCGGAGTGTTACACATGAAGTCAGAGACACCAGGGGGAGTGTTAGACACGGAGTCAGAAACACCACATGCTGTGGTACACATGAAGTACAAATTACTGGGGAAGTGTGACAAATGAAGCCAGAGACCCAAGATGCAGTGTGACACACAATGTCAGAGACAACAGGGTGAGTGTGAAACACGAAGTTACAGATGCCATGGGGAGTGGGACACACAAAATCAAAGACCACAAGTAAAATGTGAAAGACTAAGTCAGAGATGCCTATGGGTGTATTACACAAGAAGTCAGAGAGGGCACATGGAGTGTTACACATAATCTCAGAGCCTCCAGGGGGACTGTGACACACGAAGTCTGAGACACCACGGGGAGTGTTAAACACCAAGTCAGTGACGTCTGGGCTAGTGTTACACACCAAGTCAGTGAAGCCATGGAGATTGCACGATGTCAGAGACACCAGGATGAGTGTGACACATGAAGTCAGAGACATGACAGTGAGTGTGTCACAAGACGTCTGAGACTACATGTGGTGTGTTAAACACAAAGTCAGAGACACCAAGGGGAGTCCTACAAACAAAATCAAAGACACCAGGGGAGTATTACACACAAAGGTAAAGACACCAGGGGGAGGGTTGCACAAGAATTCAAAGAAACCCTGGAGAGAGTGACACACTAATTCAGCGACGATATTGGATGAGTGACATATGAAGTCAGAGAAGCAACATGAGTGTTACACTCGAAGTCAGGGACGCAAGGGGAAGTGTGACACATGATGTCAGAGATGTCATATTGAGCATTACACTCAGATTCAGAGACACTGGCAAGAGTCTGACATAGGAAATGAGAGAATTCAGTGAGTGTTATACAAGAATTATGAGACACTGCAGGGGGAGTGTTACCCTCAAAAGAAGAAAGACCATGTGGAGCATTACAGATGAAGTCAGAGACACCAGGGGTTGTGTACCACAAGAAGTCTGAGATGCCAGGGACAGTGTGACACTCAAGGTCAGAGGTTCCACTTAGAGTGTTACACACCAAATCAGAGACACCAGATGGAATTTGACACACAAAGACAGATGACATGAAGACTGTTATGCATGATGTCAGAGACTACAAGCAGACTGTGAAACAAAAAGTCACAGATGCCACAGGAATGTGACACACCCAATCAAGACCAGAGGTGAAGTGTGAAACGTAAATTCAGAGACACTATGGGGATTGTGACACAAATAGAGTTGCCAGGGGCAGTGTCACACACGAATACAGGTACACAAATATGACTGTTACACCTGAAGTCAGAAATGCAAGGAGGTGTTTGAGACACTAAATCAGAGCTGCCAGGGTGAGTGTTACACAAGAAGTCTGAGAGGCAATGAGGCAGTATTACACTCAAAGGCCAAAACGCCACATAGATTGTTACACATGAAATGAGAGACTCCAGAGGGACAATGACACATGAAGTCATGGTTGCCACCTGGAGTGTTACACACGATGTCACAGACACCAAGGAAAGTGTTACACCCAAACTCTGAGATGGCATAGGCTGTGTTACACACAATGTCTGTGACATCATGGGGAGTGTGACACATGAAGTCAGAAACACGAGAGACAATGTTACACAGGAAGTCAGAGACATCAGGGAGTGTATCGCACATGATGTCAGAGATGCCAGAGGGAGTATGACACATGAAATCAGAGACACCAGAGGAAGTGTGACATATGAAGTCAGAGGTGCTGGGATGGTGTTATACACGAAGCCTTAGATGCCCTTGTGAGTGTGACACACGAAGTTATAGATGGCAGGGGAAGTGTGATGAGCATACTCAGAGAAACAAAGGAGAGTGTGACACACGAAGTCAGAGATGTCATGGGGTGTGTTACACATGAAGTCAGACACACCAGAGGTATTGTGATACAGGAAGTCAAGGATACCAGGTGAAGTGTTGCACACGAACTCAGATGCCAGGAAGAGTGTTTCACACGATGTCAGAGATGCAAGTGGGAGTGTGAAACACGAGGTCACAAATTCCAGGAGCAGTGAGTCACTTGAAGTCACAAATGCCAGGGGGAGTGTGACACATGAAGTGACAGACTCCAGGGCGGTGGTGACATGAAATCCAAGACACCAGTTGGAGATGTACAGACAACATCAGAGATGCAAGTGGGAGTGTTTAACACAAACTCAGAAACACAAGTTGGATAGTTACAAATGATGGCTGAGATGCCAGGGGGTGATTGACACACGAAGACAGAAACATCAGGGGTAGTGTTACACAGGAAGTCAGAGACAACATGGAGTGTTTGACGCATGAAGTCAGCGATGCCAATGGGGAGTGTTATGCACACAGTCAAGGACACCAGGGTGAACATTACACACGAAGACCAAGATGCAAGGGGGATTTTCACACACAAAGTCAGAGACTCCAGATGGAGTGCTACACACAAATTCAGAGAAGCCAGGGGAATGTGACACACAATGTCACAGATGACAAGGGGAAAGTTATGCATGAAGTCAGAGACGACTTTGGGAGTGTGATACACGAGTTCATAGAAGTGATGGGAATTACACGGGAAGAAAGAGATGGCAGGGGAGTGTTAGATGAAGTCAGAGACGCATAGTGGATTGTTAATTACCAAGTCAGAGATGTCAGGGTAAGTGTTACATATGGAGCTAGAGACAAAATGGGAAGTGTTACACAGGAAGTCAGAAAAGACAGGTCACGTGTGACACACGATGTCAGAGAATTCACAGGTAGTGTGACACATGAAACCAGAGACACCAGTGTATGTGTTACAGAAGAAGTCCGAGATGGCACATGGTATGTTACACATGATGTCAAAGACTACAGGGGGACTGTGACACATGAAGCCTGAGACACCAGGGGAAGTGTTGCACACTAAGTCAGTGATGCTAAAGGGCAGAATTAGACATTTTAGAGATGCCAGGTAGGTAACACATGAAGTCAGAGACACTAGGGTGAGTGAGATGCAGGAACTTAGAGACATGATGGGGAATGTAAAACACGAAGTCAGAGACTACAGGTGGAGTGTTAAACACAAAGGCACAGACGCCAAGGGGAGTCTTACAAATGCAGTCAAAGACACCGGGGGGTATTCCACACAAACTTAATGACAGCACGGGGGAGTGATACACATGAAGTCAAAGACACCCAGGGGAGGATGACACAGGGCTTGTGACACAGGATTCAGAGATGCCATGGGGTATTGTAGTGCAAGATGTCTGTCACACCATGGGGTTTGTGACAATAGAAGTCAGAGATGACATGGGGAGTGTGACACACAAGCTCAGAGACACAATGGGGAGTGAAACATATAAGGTCAGAGATGCCACCAGGTGTGTTACACACGAGGTCAGAGACGACAAGGATACTGTGATATACGAAGTAAGGGATGCCAGGTGGAGTGTGACACAAGAAGTCAGAGGGCATGGGGATTGTTATACAAGAAGTCATGGTGCCAGGGGGAGTGTTACACGTGGAGGCAGAGACACCAGTTATAGTGTTACACAGGAAGTCAGACAATGCACATGGAGTGTTATACACCATGTCAGAGTCTCCAGGGCGACTGTGACACACGAAGTCAGAATTGCCACTGCGAGTGTTACACCAAAAATTGGAGACATCAGGGGGAAAGTGACACAAGTCAGAAATCCCAGGGCTAGTGTTACACAGGAAGTCAGGGAAACCAGGGAGTGTATCAAACACAAAATCAGAGATGCCATGGGAAGTGTGACACACAAAGTCAGAGATGCCAGGGGAAGGCTGACTCAAGAAGTCAGATGTGTCATGGGGATTGTGACACACGAAGTCAGAAATACCACGGTGAGTGTTTCATTCAAAATCAGAGACTTCAGGAGGTAGTGTGACACAAGAAATCAGAGACTCCAGTCTGTGTGTTACATAAGAAGTCCGAGAATGGACTGGAGAGTGTTACACTGGATGGCAGAAATACCACATTGAGTGTTACATGTGAAGTCAGAGACACAAGGGGGACAGTGACAAACCAAGTCTGAGATGTCACATGGAGGGTTTTACATGAATTCCGAGATGCCAGGCAGAATGAGACACACAAAGTCAGATGAGCCACGTGGAGTATTACACAGGCAGTACGAGATGGCATGGGAAAGTGTCACACATGTATGCAGAAATGCCATGTGGAGTGTTCTACATGTAGTCAGAGGTGCCAGGGGAATCAGTACACAGGAAGTCACAGACAAGATGTGGAGTGTAACACATGAATCAAAGACCCCAGGGGGAGTGTTAAACACGAAGTCAGACATGCAATAGTGAGTGTTACCCTCTAAGTCAGAGACTCTAGGGGTTGTGTGACACATGAAATCAGAGACCCCAGTTTTAGTGCTTCACAAGATGTCTGAGACTCCATGGTTAAGTGTTACACTCAAAAGGAGAAAGGCCATGTTGAGTGATACAAATGAAGTCAAAGACACCAGGAGATGTGTACAAAACAAACTCAGAGGGGCCACGTGGAGTGTTACACATGAAGTCAGAGACAGCAAGGTTAGTGTTACACACTAAGTCAGAAACTCCACATGGTGTGTTACACACAAAGTCCGGAGGCCAGTAGGATTGTGACACGCAAAGTCAGAGACACCAGGCATAGTTTGACACAGAAGCCAGAGAGCCAAGGTGTAGTGTGCCACAAGAAGTCAGAGGCAACATGGGGAGTATGACTCATGAACTCAGGGACACAATGGGGAGTGTGAAACATGAAATCAGAAATGCCACTGAGAGCATGACATGCGAAGTCAGAGATGACAAGGGTAGTATGATACACAAAGTCAGGGACGCCAGGCAGAGTGTGACTCATGAAGACGGATGCCAGAGGGAGTGTTACACACAAATTTGAGATGCCAGTGGGTTCAAGGCACAAGTCATAAGCACAAGTGGTAGTGTTACATAGGATTTCAGAGACACCAGGTAGCATGTTACACATGAAGTCAAAGACACCAAGAGGAGTGTGACACACAAAGTCACAGATGCCAGTAGTAGTGTGAAACACGAAGTCAGAAACACCAGGGGGAGTGTAACACATGAAGACAGTGAGGGAGTGTTATGCATGAGTCAAAGACACCACAGGTGTGTGTTACACACAATGTCAGAGACTCCAGGTGCAGTGTTATGCATAACGTCAGAAAGTCAGAGACACGATGGGGACTGTTAAAGACGATGTCAGAGACAATAGGTCATGTGTGACACTTGAAGTTAGAGATGCCATGGGGAATGCAACACATGAAGTCATAGATGCCATTGGGAGTGTCACACACTAAGTTGTAGATGATGGGGGAGTGTGACACTCGTTTTCAGAGAAACAATGGAAAGTGTGACACACGAAGTCATAGATGACGGGGATTTTTACACACAGATTCAGAGATACCAGTGGGAGAGTGACAGATGAAATCAGAGACAACAGGGGGAGTTTGACACATGAAGTCAGAGAATCCAGGGGGAGAGTTACACATGAATTCATATACAAAATGGTGAGTGTTACCCTCAATGTCAGAGACACCACAGGGATTGTGACACATAATGTCAGAGATTCCATGGTGGTGCGTTACATATGAAGTCAGAGATGCCACTTTGGTTGCTCCAAATGAAGTCAGAGATGTCAGGGGGAGTGTTACACACGAAGACAGAGATGCCACATGGAGTGTTACACATGAAATCCTAGACAATGGTTGAAGGGTTACACACAGAACCAAAGGTGCCAGTGGGAGTGTTACACACGAAGTCAGAGAGGCCAAAAGGAGTGTTACACACAACATTCTAGACATCAGGGGGATTGTGACAAAAGATCTCGGAGACATCAGGGGGATTGTATCAGAAAAAGTCACTGATGTCTGGGGGAATGTTGCACACGAAATCAAAGACTCCAAGGAGGTAGGGTACAAATGAAATCAAAGAAGCCAGGGGGATTGTTATTCAAGATGTCAGAAAGACCTGGGGTAGTGTTATGCAGGAAGTCAGAGATGCCATGGGAACTGTGACACACAATGTCTTAGACACCAAAGGGAGTGCTACACATGGAGCCAGTGAAGCCAGGGGAGTGTTAAGCATGAAATCAGTGTGGGAATGTGGAGTGTTACACACGACAACAGAGACTCTAGGGGGACTGAAAGGAAGTCAGAGTCACCAGTGGGAGAGTTACACACGAGGTCATTGATACCTGTGAGAGTGTTACACACCAATTCAGAGCTGCCATGATGGTGTGTTACACATGAAGTTAGAGACACCAGAGGGAGTGTTACTCAGGAACTCAGAGACTCCAGGTGAGTGTGGCACACAAAGTCAGAAAGGACATGGGAAGTATGATACACGAATTCAGAGGCACCATGTAGGAGAGCTACACATCAAGTCAGAGACGCCACACTGGCTGTTACACAAGAATTCAGACATGGGAGTGGAGGTGTTACATGACATCAGAGATGCCAAGTGGAATGTGACAAAAGAAGTCAGAGACCCAGGGGGAGTGTTACACACAGAGCCATGGATGCCAGGCAAAGTGTGACACATGAAGTCAGAGAGGGCACGTGGAGTGTCACACACAACATCAGAGTCTCTAGGAAAACCGTGAAAAACAAAGTCAGAGATGTCGGGGGGGGTGTTACAGACGAATTCAGAGTTGCCATGTGGGAGTGTTACCCATGAAGTAAGGGACACCAGGGTGTGTGAGAGACAAAATCAGAGATGCCACAAGCAGTGTGAGTGACACATGATTTCAGAGGCACCATGGTGAGGGTGACACTCTATTTCAGAGGCAAGAATTGGATTTTTACGCAGAAGTCAGATATGATGGGGGAGTGTGAAACAGGAAGTCACAGATGCCATTTAGAGTGTGACACACAAAGTCAAGACCAGAGGTGATGTGTAAAACATGATGTCGGAGACACAATGGAGATTGTCACAAGAAGTCAGTCACCAGGGGGAGTGCTGCACGTAAAGCCAGAGATGCAAGGGTGAGTGATACACTTGAAGTCAGAGACGCTGGGAGGAGTTTGACACACAAAATCAGAGATGCCATTGGGAGTGTTATACAAGAAGTCCAAAACACCATAGGGGAGTGTTACATTCAAAGTCAGAGAATCCACGGGACCTGTGAGATGATGTCAGAGAAGCCACATGGAGTGCTGAACAAGATGAAACAGACACCAGGGGGACTTTTACACCCGAACTCTGAGACTTCACAGAGAGTGTGACACATGAAGTCTGACATGTCCTGGGGTGTGTGACCCACGAAGTCAGAAATACCAGCGTAGTGTTACACACGAATTCAAAGGCATCATGGAGTATGTTACACATGAAGTCAGAGACGCCAATGGGAGTGTGACACATGAAGTCAGAGATGCTAGGGGAAGTGAGACACTGAAGTCAGAGATGCCAGGGGAAGTGTGACACACAAAGAACACTAGGGGAAATGTGACTCATGAACTCAGGGACACCACAGGGAGTGTTGCATGCAATGTTAAAGACACTAGTTGGAATGTGACACAAGAAGAGAAAGACACCAGACATTCTAACACACGAGGTCAGAGGTACCATGGTTAGTGTTACACAGTAACTTGGAGTTGCCAGGGGGAGTGTGACACATGAAATCTGAGACCAGGGGGAGTGTAATGCATGGAATCAAAGACAAAAGAATGAGTGTTATGCACGAAGTCAGAGAAGCCACCAGGCAGGTGACACATGAAGTCAAAGATGACAGCTGGTGTCTGACACAGTGTCAGAGATGACATGGGGATTGCTACACATGAATTGAGAGACAAGAGGTCGTGGGTGACACACAAAGTCGTCATAGACACCATTGGGAGAGTTACACATGAATTCAGAGACACCAAAGTGAGTTGATACATGAAATCAGGGACATCAGGCAGAGTGTGATACATGAAGTCAGGGACACAAGGTGGAGTGTGACACACTAGGTCAGAGACACTACATGGAGTGTTACATACAATGTTAGATCTGCCAGGAGTGTGTTACAGACAAATTCATTGATGACAAAAGAGTGTCACACACGAACTCAGAGACAGCAGGTGGATTGTTAGAAATAATTCAGAGATAACAGGGGGAGTGTGACAAATGAAGTCAAAGATGACAGGTGGAGTGTAACACCTAACGTCAGAGATGCAAGGGGGAGTGTTGCACACAATGTCAGTGATGCACGAGGTAGTGTCACACACGAGGTCAGAGACATGAGAGCGAGTGTGACACATGGAGTCAGAGATGACACGGGATGTGTTACACACAAAATCAGAGTCACCAAAGGTGAGTGTTAGGCAGGAATCAAAATACACATGGGGTGCCTGCCTGGTGGCACAGTGGTTGAGTGTGTACATTCCACCTTGGTGGCCCGGGGTTCACCAGTTTGGATCCTGGGTGCAGACTTGGCACCTCTTGGCAAGCCATGCCGTGTCAGGCATCCCACATATAAAGTAGAGGAAGATGGGAATGGATGTTAGCTCAAGGCCAGTCTTCCTTAACAAAAATGGGACGATTGGGAGCAGATGTAATCTCAGGCTAATTTTCCTCCGAAAAAGTTTAATAAAATAAAACACACATGGGAGACTGCTACTCAGGCAAAGACACCAGGGAGAGTGTGACACATGAAGTCAGAAACAACATAGGGAGTGTAACACACGAACTAGGAGACATCTTGGGGGAGTGTTACATAAGAAGTCATAGACACCAGGGGAAGTGTTACACAAGAAGACAGCGATACCACCAGGAGTTTGACATACATCAGAGACACCATGGAGAGTGTAAACACAAAGACACTGATGCCAGGGTTCGTTTTAGGCTCAAATTCACAGACACCAGGGAGAGTGTTACTCAGGAATTCAGAGACACTATGTGCAGTGTTAGCAAAATGGTCATAGAAGAAAGGGTGATTGTGACACCTGAAGTCAGTGACACCTTGGGGAGTTTTAAACGTGAAGTCAGACATTTGAGGGGGAGTGTGAACACAAAGTGAGGGATGCTTTGTGGAGTGTGAAACAGGAATTCAGAGACACCATGGGGAGTGTTACACATGAAGTCAGAGTTGAGAGGGGTAGTGTGACACACGAAGTCAGGATGCCATGGGGACTGTCACACACAAAGTCAAATAGGCCAGAGGGATGTGAACATGATGTCAGAGATGCAATGTGGAGTGTTACACATGAACTCAGAGATGACAGTTGGATTGTTACACATGGAGTCAGAAACTCCATGTGGTGAGTTACACACAAAGTTGATGATGCAATGGGGAGTATGACACACAATGTCAGACACTCAAGCTGCAGTCGTGTGTGACACTTGAAGTCAGTGATGCTACAGGGATTGATACTCATGAAGGCAGAGATGCCATCAAGAGTTTAATACACAAAGTCAGAGATGCCAGCGGGAATGTTTTAAACACGAAGTTATTGTCAGTGGAAGGAGAGTGAAGCATGAACTCAGAGACACCAGAGGGAATGTGACAAACAGAAAAGAGGCCAAGGGGTGTGTTACACACAAAATCAAAGACAACATGGTAAGTTGATACATGAAGTCAGGGAGGCCAGGTGGAGAGTGACATACAAATACAGTGGTGGCAAGGGGATTGTTATAGGAAATCATGATGCCATAGGGTGAGTGACACACAAAGTCAGAGTCACAAGGTGTAATGTGATACATAAGGTCTGAGACAGCTCAGTGATTGTTACACACGAAGTTATGATTTCAGGAAAGTGTGACACATGATGTCCCAGATGCCAAAGGGAATGTGACATGTGAAGTCAGAGATGCCAGGGGAATTGTAACACAGGAAGTTAGAGGTGCAAGAAGATGTGTTACACACAGAGTGAGAGATGCCCAAGGGTGTGTGACTCGTGAAGTTAGAGACACCTGTCAGATTGTCACACATTAAGTCAGAGACACAATGGTGAGCATTATAGTCAAAGTCAGAGACATCGGGGTAGTGTGACACAGGAAATCAGAGACACCAGTGTGAGTGTTACCCAAGAAGTCTGAGACTTCACAGGGGAGTGTTAGACTCAAAGGCAAAGGCAACAGAGGGAGAATTACACAAAAAGATACGCCAAGTGGTGTGTTGCACAAGAAGTCAGAGACTCCAGGGTTTATGGTACACATAGAGTCAGAAACGCCACATGGTGTGTTCCACAGAAATCCACGATGCCAGGGGCAGTGTGGCACATGATGTCAGAGACCCAAGTTGCAGTGTGACACACCAAGTCAGCAACAAGTGGAGTGTGAAACATGAACACAGAGACATAAGGGGAGGAGTGACACATGAAGTCAGGGATGCCACCAGTTATTTTACACAAGGAAGCAGAGATGAAATGGGGAGTGGGATACACGAAGTCTGGAATGGCAGTTGGAGTGTGACACATGAAGACAGAGACACCAGGTGGATTGTGAAACAACAAGTGTGAGATGTAATGATGAGTGTTATACTCAAAATCAGAGATGCCAGGGGTAGTGTGACACAGGAAATCAGAGATGTCAGTATGAGTGTTACAAAAGAATTTTGAGACTCCACAGTGGATATCAGAGATGCCAGGTGGAGTTTGACAGGTGAGATCCTTGATGCCAAGGGGATTGTGACACACCAAGTCAGAGATGCCATGAGGCTGTTCCACATGAATTCTGAGATGACGTGGAGTGTGATATGCCTTCTCAAGGAAGATAGGCAGCATGTGACCCGAAGACAGAGATGCCATGGGGTGTGTTACACACCAAATCTGAGACTGCAGGTGGAGTGTGAAACAAAGTCAGAAACAAAAGCTGTAATGTTACATAGGAAGTCAAAAACACCAGGGCATGTGTTACACATGAACTTGGAGATGCCTGGGGATTGTTATACACCAAGTCAGAGATGCCAGAAGGAGTGGGAAATATGAAGTCAGAGACACCAGGGGAATTGTGACACACGAAGTCAGGGATGTCACAGTGAGTGTTACACAATAAGTCGGAGATGACAGGGGGAGTGTGACACACAAAGTCAGAGACACCAAGGGGAGCACAGCACACCAAGTCAGAGACAACTGGGGCAATGTGACACACGAAGTCAGACACTACTGGCCAAGTGTGATCTTCAAAGTCAGTGATGCTTGGGGAATGTTCCACACAAATTCAGAGATGCCAGAGGTAGTGTTATAAACGGAGTTAGAAATGTCAGTGGAAGTGTGACACAGGAAGTTATAGATGGCAGGGACACAGTGACACACAAAGTCGGAGAGGCCAAAGGGATTATGAAACGAAATCAGAAACGACAGATGGAGCGTTCAAGAAGTCAGAGATGCCAGGGTGAGTGTTATACACGAACTCAGCTACACTAGGGGGTTGTTAGACACGAATTCTGAGATACCAAGTGGAGTGTGACACACGAGTCTAGAAACACCAGGGTTAGTGTTACACAGGAAGCCAGAGACACCAGGGTGTGCGCAAAATATGAAGTCAGAGATGGCATGGGCTCTGTGACACACGAAATCAGAGCCACCATGCTGAGTCTTTCTGTTGAAGTCAGATACAACAGGGGAGGTGTTACTCATGAAATCAGAGATGCCACATGAACTGTTACGAATTCAGAACGCAATGGAGAGTATGTCACACAAAATCCATGATGCCAGTGGGAGTGTGACACAAGAAGTAAGAGATAATACAGTGAGTGATACACTCAAATTCACAGATGCCAGGGGGATTTTGACACACAAAATCAGAACCTCCAGGGTGAGCATTACATCAGAAGTCCGAGACGCCACAAGGCAGTGTTAGACGTGAAGGCAGAAATGCCACAAGGAGTGTCACACAGGATGTCAGAGACACTAGGGGGAGTATACCACACAAAGTCAGAGATGTCACATGGAGTGTTACGCATGCTGGCACAGACGCCATGGGGAGTGTTACACAAGAAGTCCGAGAAGCCAGGGGAAGTGTTATACACAGAGTCAGAGAACCAGGTAGTGGGTGACTCATGAAATCAGAAAAGACGGGGATTGTGATGCACAAAGCCAGAGAGTTGAGGGGGAAATGTTACAAATGAAGTCAAGGACACCATGGGTTTAGTGACACACGAATGCAGAGATGACATGGGCATTATGGCACGGATTTAGAGGGGTCTGGGGGTGTTTTATGCATGGAAATAATGATACCTTGGGGAGTGTTACTCACTAAGTCAGAGATGACGGGGAGTGTGAAACATGAAGTCAGAGCCTACAGGTGGAGTATTAAACATGAAGTTAGAGACACCAGGGGAAGTGTTATATATAAAGATAGAGATGGCATTGGAAGTCTTACACAGGAAGTTATAGATGACAGGGGAAGTGTGATGCACATACTCAGAGACACAAAAGGGGCTTGTGACACACGAAGTCATAGACATCGTGGGGTGATTTACAAACGAAGTCATACACGCCAGGCAAATGTGACACTCGAAGTCAGGGATGCCAGGAGGAGTCTTCCACATAAATTCTGTGACACCAGGTTGAGATTGATGCATGAAGTCACAGGCGCCATGGGGATTGTGACACACGAAGTCAGAGATGCCAGGTGGAGTTTCACACATGACATCAGAGATGCCAGGGTGATTGTTACACGTGAACACAAAGACACAATTTGCACTGTTACACACGGAGTCTGAGAGGCCGGGGGTGGTGACGCATGAAGGCAGAAACACCAGTGGTAGTGTTACACAGGAAGTCACATACATCAGGGAGTGCATGACACACAAAATCAGAGATGCCAATGGGGAGTGTTATGCATAAAGTGAGAGACAACAGGGGGAGTGTTATAGAAAATGTCTAAGATGGCAGTTGGAGTGTTACACATGAAGTTATAGATGGCAGGGAGAATGTGAGCACAAACTCAGAGACACGAGAGGAAGTGTGACACACAAACTCAGAGATGCTTGGTGGATGGTTACACACACAGTCTGAGACACCCGTGGAAGTCTGACACAGCAAGTCAGAATCAGGAGGGGTAGTGTTACACAGGAAGTCAGAGACACCAGGGTATGTGTGACAGAAGAAGTCATATATCCCACATGAAGTGTGACACATGAAGTCAGAGATGACAGGTGGATTGTCAGACACGAAGTCAGAGGCAAAATGTAGTGTGTTACACAAGAAATTACATATGCCAGGAGGAGTGTTGCACACGAAAACAGACTCTACGTGGAGAGTTACACATGAAGTAAGAGAAACCACATAGAGTGTGACACAAAATCAGAGACACCATTGGTATTATTACACAAGAAGTGATAGATGGCAGGGGAGTGTGATGCACCTACTCAGAGGAAAAAGGGGGAGTGTGAGACATGATGTCACAGATGCCAGGAGGAGTGTGACTCATGATGTCAATACAACAAAGGGAGTAGGACAGAGGAAGTCATAGATGTCACTTGGAATTTTACTCATGACGTCAGAGATACAAAGGGGAGTGTTACACACGAACCCAGAGACACAATGGGGATTGTTACACATGAATCTGAGACACCAGGGAGTGTGTGGCACATGAAGTCAGAAACACCAGGAATAGTGTTACACAGGAAGTGAGAGAGAACAGGGAGTGTGTGACACATGCGTCAGAGATGTCACATGGAACTTTTATGAACAAAGTCAAAGACACCAGGGTGAGTGCTGTAGAGGAAATCAGAGATGACGAGGAGTGTCATACCAGAAGTCAGAGACACCAGGAGGAGTGCTACACATGATGTCAGTGATGCCAGGTGGAGTGTTACAAAGTTAGAGACGACAGGGTGTTGTGACACAGAAAGTCAGAGACACCTCTGTCAATGTCACACACTTAGATATGCCACGGGGTGTGTGACATACAAATTCACAAATGACTATGTCACACTCCCCCTGACATCTCGGACTTTGTGTGTAACACTCCACCTTGTGTCTCTGCCTCTGGGTTTCACATACTCCTTCACATCTCAGTTTGTGTAACACTCCCCGTGACACCTCTGTTTTCATTTGTAAGACTCCACTTGGTGTCTACGACTTCCTGTGTAATACCACAGGTGTCATCTCTGACTGGTGTGTAACACTACCCTTGGGGTCCCTGACTCTATTTGTAACAAACCATATGACGTTTGTGCCTTCATGTCTAATGTTGCTGCTGGTATCTCAGACTTTGTGTGTAACACTCTCTGTGTAGTCTCAGAGACTGGTTGTAACATTCCCCAAGGTGTCTGTGACGTCGTGTGTAGCACTCTATGTGGACTCTCTGACGTCATGTGTCACTGCCCCTGGAGTCTTTGACTACATCTGTAACACACCATGTGATGTTTCTGCCTTCGAGTGTAATGCTCCCCTGTGGCCTCTCAGTCTTCTTGTGTAAGAGTAACCCTGGTGGCTCTAATTCCATGTGTCACCTCCTGGCATCTCTGACTTTGCGTGTAACAAACACCATTGCATCTCTGGCTTCATGTGTAACACTACCCCTGGCAACTTACTTCTTGTATCATAATCTTCATGATGTCTTTGATTTTGTGTTTCACACTCCCTGTAGTCTTGACTTCATGTGTCACACTCCCTGTTTTGCTTCTGAGTTCATGTGTCACACTCTGCCTTGCATCTGTGACTTCATGTATCACACAATCTCTGTAGTTTCTAACTTTGTGTGTAACATAACCAGTGGGGTCTCTGACTTCATGTGTCACACTGCCGCTAGTGTCTCTGAGGTCATCCATCACACTCCCCCTTTTGTCTCTGACTTCATGTAGCACTATGCAACTTGTGTCTCTGAATTCCTGTGTCAAACTCACCCTGGAGTCTTTTTTTTTTAGTAATATTAGCCCATAGCCAACATCTGCTGGCAATCCTTCTCTTTTTGCTGAGGAAGACTGGCCCTGAGCTAACATCCATGCCCATCTTTCTTCACTTTACATGTGGGACGCCTACCACAGCATGTCTTGCCAAGTGATGTCATGTCTGCACCCAGGATCAGAACAGGTGAACTCCAGTCTGCCAAAGTGGAACATGCAAGATTAACTGCTGCACCACCAAGCCAACCCCTCCCTGGCATCTTTGACTTCGTGTGTCACACTCCCCCTATTGCTGCAGACTTCTTGTGTAACACACCACATGGCATCTTTGACTCCATGTAACACTCCTTCTGGTGTCTCTGACTTCATGTATAACATTCCATGTGGTGTTTCTGATTACGTGTGTAACACTCCACGTGACATTTCTCCCTTTGTGTGTTACACACACATGTCATCTTGGACTTAGTGTGTAACTCTCTGCATGGTTTCTCTGACTTTGTGCATAACACTCCCCTTGGTATCCTTGTTTTCATGCATAATACACCCCCATTTCGTCTCTGAATTCATGTGTTATACTCCCTCTGTCATCTCTGTATTCACATGTCACAAAACCCCTGGTGTCTTTGAGGTCATATATAACACTCCTCCTCATGTCTCTGAGTTTGTGCATTGCACTCCCCTGTGTTCTCTGATTTCTTATGTTACTCTCTACCTGTTGTCTATGACTCTGTGTAACACTTCCCGTGGCATCTATCACTTCATGCATAACACTCCTGCTGTAATCTCTGGCTTCAAGTGTAACACTTCCTAGTGGTGTCTCTGACTTTGTCAATCTCTCTGTGGTGTCTCTCACATTTTGTGTAACAGTCCACCTGTGGTCCCTGACTTATCTCTCACCCTTGCATCTCTGTTTTTGTGTTTCACTCCCACTATGTCATCTATGACTTCATGGGTAACACTGCACCTGGCATCTCTGCCTTCGGGTATAACACACCTCCACGTCATCTCTGAATTTATGAGTAATACTCTCCAGGGTGCTGAGTTTGTGTGTAACACTTCCTCTGGCATCAGTCACTTTGTGTGTAACACTCCACATGACATCTCTTACTTCCTGTTTCACAGTCCCCCATCATCTCTGACTTCGTGTGTAACACCCCAAATTGCCTCTTTGACATCGTGTGTAACACTCCCCCAAGCATCTCTGAGTCTGTGTGTAACTCAACCCCTGGTTTCTCTTATGTGTGTAATAATCCACATGCTGTCTCTGACTTCATGTTTCAAGTCACCGTGGCATCTCTGATGTGATGTGTAACACTTTGTCTATTCTCTCTGAATTCGTGTCTAACACTCTCCCTGGTGTGTTTCACATCATACATAATACTGTTGCATGGCGTCTCTCATTTTGTGAGTAACACACTCCTTGGTGTCATTTATTTCATGTGTCACACTCTACCTGTGGTCTCTGATTTCTTGTGTCCCAAAACATCTGTCATCTCTGATGTCGTTTGTCATTCTACCCCAGGTTTCTTTGACTGCATTTGTAACAATCCCCCTGGTGTCTCTGACTTCATGTGTCAGACTCCCACTGGTGTCTGTGACTTAGTGTGTCACAACCCCTGCATCATTGACTTCATGTATAACAACTCCATGTCATCTCTGAATTCTTGTCTCACACTCCACATGGCATCCCTGACTTTGTGTTTCACACTCCACCTGGCATCTCTGAATTCGTGTGTAAACACCCCATGGTGTCTCTGACTTCATGTATAACTCTCACAAAGACATCACTGACTTTGTGTGTAACACTCCCCTGGGATTCTCTGACTTCGTCTGTCATAGTTCCCCTGGAGTCTCTCATTCTTTGTGACCTATCATGTGCCCTCTCTGGCTTCTTCTGTAACACTCCCCCTGGCATCTCTGGCTGCGTGTGTACCACTCCCCATGGTGTCTCTGACATTCTGCTTCACAATCCCCCTAGTGTTATGAAGGAAGTCAGAGATGCCCTGGGGTTTGTGACAAAGTAGTCAGAGTCACCGGGAGCATGATACAAACAAAGTCATGGAGGTGTGTAATGTGAATTGTTACACACGAGGTCAGAGAGACAAGGAGGACTATAATACATCAAGTCAAAGATACGATTTGGAGTGTTAAACATGAAGTCAGTGATGCAAGGGGACTGTTACACATGAGCTCAGGACACAAGTGGGATTTTTACACAGGAATTCTGAGATGCCAGGGGGATTGTGACACAGGAAGTCAGAAGCACCAGGTGTAGTGGTACACAGAGAGTCAGAGTCACAAGTATATGTGACATTCAAAGTCAGAGATGCCACAGCAAGTGTGACACGAAGTTAGATACACTATGGGAAGCATGACACATGAAGTCAGAGCCACGAAAGACAGTGTGACACATGAACTCAAAGATACCAGGTGGAGTTTTAAATATGATGACAGAGAGGACAAGTGGTGTGCTACACACGAGCTCAGAGACAAAAGGGGTATTGTTACACACAAAGTCTGAGATGCCAGGGGGTGAGTTACAAACGAAGTCAGAGATGCCAGGATGATTGTGATGGGTGAAGTCAGATACGCCATGGAGAGTGTCACACACGAAGTCAGAGACGCCAGCAGGTGTGTTACGAATAAAGTCAGAGACAAAATTTGGATTATTAGCCACTGTCAGAAATGAAGGCATAGTGTAACACACGAATTCAGACACACCAAGAGGGTGTGTTACACAAAGAGAGACACTAGATAGATTGTTACACACGAATTCATAGATGACAGGGGGATTGTGAATCAAGAAGTGAGAGACTTCAGAGGTAGCATTAAACACGAAGTCACAGACGCCACGAGGAGTGTTACACACATAATCATCAACACCGAATAGATTCTGAACACACAAAATCACAAACAACAGGGGAATTGTGAATCATGAAGTCAGAGACGAATGGTGGGGGGTTACACTTGAAAGCAGAGATGCCGGAGGAGGGCTACAGAAGAAATCAGAGACTAGAGGGCGAGTGCTACACACAACGTCAGAGGCACTAAAAGAAGTGTGACATAGGAAGACAGTGATGCAACTGGGAAATGATGAACAAGAAATCAGAAACGACAGGGGGAGTGTTATCCACAAAGTCAGAGATCCCACGTGAAGTTTTACACAGAGTCAGATACTCCAGGTAGAATGTGACACAGAAAGTCAGAGTACAGGGTCATTGTGATGCATAAAGTCAGAGACGTCAAGTGGAGTGTTTATACATGAAGTCAAAGACATCAGGGGGTTACTGACACACGAAGTCAGAGACAACAGGAGTAGTGTGACATACCAGGTCAGAGACACAGCAGGGACTGTGACACACAAAGTCAGAGACGACAGGTGGATTGTGACAAATTCAGAGGTGACAGGGTGAGTGTTACCCACTAAGTAAGAGATGCCACAGAGCATGTTACAAATGAAGTCAGAGACACCAGGCGGAGTATTACACATGAATTCAAAGACACCATGTGCAGTGTTATGCAAGTCAAAGACACCAGGGGAGTGTAACAAGCAAGTCAGAGACAACAGTGGAAGTGTGACACATGAAGTCAGACATGTCACAGGTGACTGTTAAATACAAAGTCAACAGACAACAGGGAGAGTTTTACTCATGAAGAGAGAGATGCCATGGAGGAGTGCTACCCATGAACTGAAAGATAACAAAGGGAGTGTTACACAGGAAGTCACACAAGACAGTGAGAGTGTGACACACGTCAGAGATACCATAGGGGAGTATTACACACGAAGTCAGTCACATCATGGTATGTATGGCACATGAAGTCATAGACAACACGTAGAGTTTGACACACAAAATTAGATATGTCAATCAGAGTGTTACACACAAAGTAGAGACAACAGGGGGAGAGCTGCACAAGAAGTCAGAGAGGCCACTGGGGAGTGTTAGGCATGAAGTCAAAGACACCAAGGGAAGTGTTATGCAGGATGTCACAGCTGCCATGGGGACTGTGACAAACCATCTCAGAGATGAAAGGTTGAATGCAACACATGAAGTCAGAGACACCACTGGTAGCATTACACATGATGTCAGTGGTGTCAGGGGCTGTGTGACACATGAACTCAGAGATACCACGTGTAGTGTTACACACAAAGTGAGAGATACTGTGGGAGTGTTACGCATGAAGCAGGGCAAGCCAGGGGTTGTTTTACACACAAAGTCAGAGAGGCTATGTGGAGTGTTACAGGTGATGTCATAGATGACAGGAGGATTGTGACACAGGAATTGAGAGATGTTAGTGAGAGTGTTACCCACAAAGTCCATGAAGTCATGGGTAGTGTGACACATGAACTAAGAGACACCAAGTGGGGTGTTACACATGAAGTTCAAAATGCCATGAGGGAGGGTTAACATGAAGGCAGAAATGGCACGTGGAGTTTACATATGAAGTCAGGGACGACAGGGGAATTTTTACACACAAAGTCAGAGATGCCAGGGGACTGTTTCACACAAAGACAGTGTGGAGAGAGTGAAGTCACGGACACCAGTGGTAGTGTTACACACAAAGTCCAAGATGACACGTGGAGTCTTGTGCATGATGTCAGAGGAGCCAGGTTGAGTGTTACATGTGAAGTAAGAGACCCACAGGGGAGTGCTATCCACAATGACATAGACGACAGGGGGAGTGTTACACGAATTCAGAGAGACTATGCTTACAGTTACACAAGAAGTCAGATATGACAGGTGGAGTGTTACACACAACTTCAGAGACATCACAGGGAGTGTGACACACGAAGTCAGAGATGACATAGGGAGTGTTATGCATGAAGTCACAGACACAATGGGGAGTGTTACACACCGAGTCAAAGATGCCAGGTGGAGTGTGACACTCAAAATCAGAGATGAGAGGGTGATTGTCAGACATGATTCAGAGATGCCATGAGATGTGTGACACACAAAGTCAGAGAGACCACTGAGAGAGTGATGCAAGAATTCAGAGATGCCAAGGGAGTGTGACACATTAAATCAGAGATGCCAGGGCAAGTGTGACTCACAATCTCAGATACAATGGGGGAGTGTCACACATAAAGTCAGAGATGCCGGGGGAGTGCTACACATGAAGTTAGAGTCAGCAGGGGGAGTGTTACACACATTTAGTGTTACACAGGAAGTACAAGACGAAAGCAGATTGAGACATAGGAAATCAGAGACTCCAAGGGGTGTGTTACACATGAAGTCAGATATCCCAGGGATAGTGTGACACATGACATCAGAGTCACCATGTGAAGTGTGAGATGAGATGACAGAGACAACAAGGGTAATGTGACATACAAAGTCAGAGACCACAGGTGAAATCTGAATTGTGAAGTCAGAATCACCAGGAATAGTGTTAAACAGGGATTCTGAGACACGAGGGAGGGTGTGATTCATGAAGTTAGAGATGCCACATGTAGTGTTACTCATGGTGTCACAGATGCCAAGGGAGTGTTACACACAAAGTCAGAGACACCATGGGGAGTGTTACATGTGTCGATGAAAATAATCCATAACCAATCTATAAATGAAAATTTGGGTGAGATTATTCTGAGCTTAAATCTGAGGATTATAACCCGGGGCCTTTCTTCCTGAAGGAAGAAAGGGCACCAAAGAAGTGGGGTGCACAGACTGGTTATATACACCCAGGGAGGATGTTTCACATAGGATTGAAATGTCCCTTTTACAACAGTCGTGAGACTGCTCTGTCGGCACAGCGATTGCTGGAAACAGCAGGTAGGTCTTCTGCCTCAGTGAATGCCGCAGGGTGGCAGTCTGTTGTCTCCAGCTGAGTGGTGACAGGTGAGCTGGGTAGTCAAAGGTGAGTGCAGCAATCAGTTCCTAGCCTAAGGAAAAATGCTTATCCTTAAGGAAATGCTAATGTGCGGGGAAGTTACATCTTTATCTCAAGGGCCTTTGTTCTGGCCATAAGAAATGTCTAAGTGGATATACAATGCATGCTCAACAGCCACGGTCAGGTCCTTTTGGAAAAAACAAAGTCAGGCCGAATTAGGTTTATACCAAATGGCTTCCTCATATACTCCAATATATCCTATTGCTTGCCATTTTTATTTGTCATTTCCCCCTTTTGATCTCTAATCTTTCGATAGAAAGCATTGATGATCAAAACATTGTCCCTCGGCTCCAGGGTGGCTGCTGCCTGCCCTGGGTCCATAATGTCACTCGGTGCTAGGCTTTTATTTCATTTATTTGCCTAGTCGTCCACATTGGGGGAAATAGTGGACAAGCATAGAGTTATATGTATATAAACAGAGGAAGCATTTCATATGTCATGTAATTTCCAATTAATTTTAGATTGTTGCACAAACATTGTATATGTGCTTTTTATGACACTTCACATTTACATTGTATATGATTATAGAAAAAGTACAGTAATGATAATAACTCAGAATTTTTAAAAGGATTAGTCTGAAGTGAATTCTTAGTCATAGTCCCTTTCAGAAAAGGAAATTTGTTCAGGGTTATAAGACAGATCGACCATCTCAAGCCATAGAGCAATCACTACTCTAATTTGTATGTTACTCTTACAACACTGAGTAAAGAAAACAACAATTAGTTTTAATATTATGACCAGTACAAGGATTCCAAATAATGGAAATAAGAATTCCAATCCGGATCGAAAAAGGGAACTGATACTGAAAAGGGAGCCAACAAAACAAATCAAACTAGGTGCAGGATTGCATAAGGCATCCACCTGCTTCTTCATGTGCTTTAGCAGAGAGGACACATTGGAAGAATCATGACCTATAAAAGCACAGCATCCAGTCTGAAGGATTGTATATGTACCACCTTGGGATGCAGTAATAATGTCTAAAGCCATTCTGTTTTGAAGGACAGCCCTTCTCATTAAACACATTTCAGTATTTGAATAAGGTTATTCCTGCTTGACTATCATTAAGGGCTTCTTGAGTAAATTTAGTCAGAGCTTCCAAATGTAATAATGACATCTTTTAGCCCCAAAGAAGAAGCAAATATAGTTGAAAATATAGCCATACCAGTGGAACACTGAAAAAGCCCATTTGGCCTTAAAGAGAGGAAGACTGACACCAGGTTTTAACTCAGCCTGACTCCTTCCCTGCTTTTAAAGGAAACTCAGGGTGAAGTGTTATAGCCATCCAGGCAGTAGCCAAGGCCAAAGATTTGTTCCACATAACCATTGAGTTCCATTAGGAGTCACTTGATAAATTCCTGGCCTTCAAGACCAGTCTATTCCAAATTAATCACTTTAAGTATG
The DNA here is from genome assembly GCF_041296235.1 of Equus asinus. Lineage (NCBI taxonomy): Eukaryota > Metazoa > Chordata > Mammalia > Perissodactyla > Equidae > Equus > Equus asinus. The sequence goes on from NC_091818.1 coordinate 1,877,789, forward strand.
ATAGCATTTCAAACAAATTATAAAATAGGTATACAGTTTAAGCATAACAAATGTTTAAATGAGGAGATATAAGGTTGGGAATACAGGCCTGGTCTGGAGTCTTGGGACAGCTGTCTACAAAAGATGTTGTCTTCTTCTCCTCCTGGTTTGGTCCATTTCAACAGGGCTGCAAAGAGTCTTATTTGATGTCTCTTTCAATAAATAAATTCTTCAGGTTACAGTCCATGATCCTTAAGTTCTGGGACTTCTCTGTGAAAGAATCAGCTACAAATCTTTCATTTCTTTTAAGCACCACAATAACACCATGAAAACAATGTAATACATCCCTTAAGCAAAGCTGGTTCATATATTTCTTTATTTAATTGCGTAGGCTGTTATGTTATTTAAAAAGGAGACAGCCGATGTTTACAAAAAGTATAGATCTAAGATCAAAGAGCACTAGCATAAGAGCTTTTGGCAGTGAGAGAGTAAATGCTTCTGAAAGCTTGTCAATTAAGTTCTAGTTGTGCCATTAGTTTTACCAGTCCTGAGGATCGAGGATGGTAAGCGCAGTGGAAATGCTGCAATATTGGCCAAACGTTACAAACAGATTTGAGTTCCCCAGTCACTATGTAACTCAGTAGGAATTCCCCAAAGAGGAATTATCCACTTTAATAGTAATTTACCTACTGTTAAAGCCGTTGCTCTTCTGCAAGGAAAGGCCTCAAAACAATGTGAGAACATGCAGATCATTACAAGACATATTTATCCTTGAGATGATGGCATTTGGACAATGTCCAATTGTCATACCTCAAAGGGTCCCTTAGGAAGGGAAAGTGGCCTTGTGACCCAAGAAGTGGGTTTCTTATTGGGCCCGAACCACATCTGTGAGGGGGTGTCAAAAATTCCCCCTTTTGACTGCCATATCTGTTTATCTTGTTCTGTGGCAATTTCTTGAGCCAGTAGAAGGAAATCTTTTACTGAGTTAGAGTTAACAGAAAGTATCAGGCATTCTTGAGGCTGGACAGCACATCCAGCTTGATAACATCCTCACTTATCATTTAAGTAAGACTCATTTGTAAACCAAATTAAACAATAGATTGTGGTCCTGGTCTTCTCTCCCTTGTGATGTTGGAAGCAAGGTAACAAGGTTAATGGTTAGAGCAAATTATAAATTAGTTCCTGTGTCCAGGGGGCAGGCAGTCAAGAAGACTTCTAGATGTCAGAGTCAAGGCATCTTTTTGCAGCTTGAAAGGTCCCTGATGATGTCATCTGGCATTCAGGTATCTTTTTGAGTGGCTTACAGCTTACACAGCAACAGATAGGAATCTCTCTTAAGTTTCTATTAAGTCGTTCAGCTTCAGTTTGCAAGGTTTCAGGAAAAAGAGCAGGTTCAATTCTCAATGATTCCAAATGAAAATGAAGGAGAAAATTGAAAACATTCGTTTGGAGATTTGTAACCAAATATTTCAGCAGAATTGAGGGTCCGGTTCAGTTCACAGGTAGAAAAAAAAAGCCTCAAAGACAATTAACAGAACTAGGATCCAACATCCACAAATATGTATTTTAGTTTCTCACTTAAGCATAATTCTTCTCTCTAAAATCACCCTCATTTTTACCAAAGATAGCCAAATTAAGACTAATTGGTTTGCAAAATAAGTTTAGTTTCAAGAAACTTGGCCTGGTTATTTACATAAGTGCAGCAAGAATAGCAGTTGATCATATAGGCTCTTAAATCTGCTTTGCTGGAATTTTTTAATGAGGAATCTCAGATTGAACTTTAAAGACCTCTCGAGGCCAGGAAAGCCAAGCCAAGGACTTGCCGTCAGATTTTGCCTGCAGTACCTACAGATTTGGGTGGATTCCTCTCTTCTTGAGGTCTCCCAAAATATTCCGAGGTTCCTCGCACCTGCCAGATAAGCAAGCTTCCTTACTTACCGGGTAAGATTGCTGGAATCTCTCTGTAAAGCAAGGTACCAGGCCCATATTTCCAAGTGGCTTTATTTTCAGAAAGTCAACCTTATTCCTCAAAAGCAGTATTGCTATATCCGAGTCTGTATGTTTCCCTCAAATATGACATTCCAGTCAAAGTTTTGGCAAGATAAACAATGTGTCCTGTTATAAGGAGAACAGATTCTTATTGAACTTATGCAAATACCTGTATTGCCATGAAATAACCATACTCACAAAGAGTTTCCAAATTCTGGAGGGATCAGGTAGGGAGAAAAAGATAAATGTTTCAGTTTTGCTCACAAAGGTATAATTTCACCAAATTGCTGTAAGTCATAGCACAAGAGAAAAGAGAAAACGATTTCCTTAAATATGAGAAAACAAAACAACACATCAAAACTCAACAATATTTCAAACAGAAGTCATAAAAAGTCATAGTCATCCTCATCAGTTCACACAGTCCTGTATAATTGATTACTGAGCTTAATCTCCTGTTAGCAGATTTATGAGGTTATCAGTTTCTCCATTAGATTTCTGTAGTTTCTTACCCAGTTCAGTTCTGTGATCTGAAAGTTTATCAGAAACCTGTAATCCAGAGTAAGTGTCAGAGTCTTTTCCATGAATGTCTCTGAAAATGAGACATACTTGCAAATGCAAAAAGCATCAGAGTAAAACAACAGACTGTAAACAACAAAAGACTTAAAAATGACAATTGACAGAGAAACTTATTATTTCTGATATACAACACCTTAAAAGAATATTTAGAATTACGGCTTATAGCCACGACAGATCAGAATTTTAGGAATGTTATATAGTTTTCAAAACACTTATATCAGTAACATTTACCCATATAATATCACTTAAGAAAGATTATCATCGCTCATCTGACAATGCTTCCAATGAAATTTAACAGACAAAATAAGCCTAATTAGTTTAGAATCTTCCACCTTATAGGATGAGAGAGCAAATTTTCTCTGTGAAGTCTCAGGGGCCCTCTGACAATCCTCAGAGAAACTCTCTTCCTTCATTCAGGTCGAAGGAAAACCTTTATTTGGGACTTGAATATTTTTTTTTGAGAGAAAAGCTTGTCAAAAATATCAAAAGGTTTTTAAAACACTTATTTAAACAACACTCACTGTGAAGCAATGCTTAGGTATCAACAGCAGAAAAAAAAACCTCAATAGAGAGACCTCTGTCTTTTTGCACCTAGGAAACATAAACATAGATACAACAAAACATAGATCTTTTGTAAACTTACTCAGAAGGAAAAACCTTTTATAATCTCATTATCAAGAGCAGACTAAGAGTTTAAGAAAATTATCCTTTCGAGAGAGAGCCAAATTCTAATTTTTGTACCAGTTTACTTTTTTCATATTAAAACGCATTTACTTAATTAGATTCATTTCAATCTCAACCAACTTGACAAGGTACAAAACTCTTTTCAGAATTTCTTTCACAAACCTATAACTTTCTTTTTGCCTTCAGAATTTGTCCCAAGCTTGCTTTCTTCCTTTCTAGTACAGTAGGACAAATTTATCTTTCTTAACCAATGTGGGGACCTGGAAATGGCCACCACAAGATATGTCTCTTTGGCATCAGGATTATTTGAAGCTGATTGCTTTTGATAAACTGGGACAGGGAAGGAGGCTCTGAGGAATGGAACTTGCCCTTTGTTAGCACACATTTACATTTGTAAGGTAAATCTCTATCTGTAAAAGTTGCCTGCCTCTCTGTACCAGGAAGAAGAAAGGAGAAGACCTTCTCTGTAAAAACTCTTAATCAATACCAAAGGCAAGGACTTAAATCTGCATTTTATTGTGCTTCTCTGGTAACTGATTTCCTCCTGTAACTGACTTCCCTCCCCCTCCCAACGTTGGCATTTCTTTAAGGATTAAGCATCTTTCCTTAGGCTAGGAGCTGATTGAGACACTCACCTGTGCCTGCCCAGCTCCAGACAATAGACTTGCCTCCTGCTACGCCCACCGAGATAGCAGACCATTACCTGCTGTGTCCATCAAGCACTGTTGCGACAGGGCAATCTTGTGACTGTTGTGGGAGGGACATTTCAATCACATGTGAAACACCCTGTTTGGGGGTATATAACCACTATGTGCACCCCACTTCTTCGGTGCCCTTTCTTCCTTCGGGAAGAAAGGCCCCAGGCCATGGTTCTTCATAAAGCTTTGTTTAATTTTCTCTTGCTATTCTGTCTCATGTGAAGTTTATTCATTCTCTGGCCAGACGAACCCACAACCCACATTTGGAAAGAGGAAATATCTTCCTGCCCTACACATCTCTGATCTCATTTGTCATACTTGCCTTGCATCTCTGACTATGGGTGTCACTCTCCCATGTGTCTCATATAAGTGCATCACTCTCCCACTGCCATCTGTAACTTTGTGTGTAAGGCTTCACTTGTCATCTCTGACATCATGTGGTACACTCACCCTCGTGTCTGCGACTTCATGTGTAACAGTCCATGTGACATTCCTGAGTTTGAGTGTGAGAATCTCCCATGATGCCTTGGACTTCTTGTGTAACACTCACCATGGAGTCTCTGTCATCTTGTTTCACAATCTGCCTGGTGTCTCTAACTTTGTGTGTCCCACTCCCTCTGGTTCTCTGAGATTGTGTGTAGCACACCTTGTAGTGCTTCTGACTTCTTGTGTAACACTTCCCCTTGTTTCTATGGCTTCATGTGTCACTCTCCCCATGGCATATCTGACATTGTCACACACAACCTGGTGTCTTTGACTTCCTGTGTAACACTACTCTTGGCATTTCTGACTTTGTGTGTCAGACTCCCTCTGTCATCTCACACTTCGTGTGTAGCAATCCCCATGTCATCTCTGACTCCATGGGTCACATTATACCTAGAGTCTCTCATTTGGTGTGTAACACTCCCTCTGGGCTCTCTGACTTCGTATGTCACAGTTCCCCTGGCATCTCAGACTTGCTGTGGTACACGCCATCTTTTATCTCTACTTCACGTGTGATACTTCATGCGGTCTATCTGCCTTTGAGTGTAACACTCCCCTGTGGTGTCTCAGACTTCTTTTATGACACTCAGATTGGCATCTGTGAATTCTTGTGTCAGACTCCCACTGGCTTCTCTGACTCTGAGTGTAACAATCACCATGGCACTTCTGACTTCATATGTCACACTGCCCATGGCATCTCTGGATTCACCTGTCAGACACACCCTTGTGTCTCTGGCTACCTGTGTAATACTACCCCTGGTATCTCTGAATTCGTGTGTCACACTCCCCCTTGTGTCTCAGACTGTGTTTCTAATAATCCCCCTTATGTGTCTGAGCTCGTGTGTAACACTAGCCCTGGCATATGTGACTTCGTCTGTATCACTACATCTGGTGTCTTTTATTTCGTGTTTAACACTCCATGTGGCGTCTGCACCTTCATGTGTAACTCCTCTTGCTGCTTATGAATTCGTGTGTAACCCTCCACTTGTCATCTCTGACTTCATGTGTCACACTCCACCTGGTGCACCTGACATCACGTATCAGAATCCCCATGGTGTCTCTGACTTCTTGTGTCACACTTCATCTGGTGTCTCTGAGCTCTTGCGTCACATTCCTTCTGCCATCTATAAATTCGTGTGTTACCCTCCAACTGATGTCTCAGACTTCATGTACAGGACTCCCCCTCTTGTCTCTATGTTCATAACACTCCGCATGGGTGTCTCAGACTTCGTGTGTCAACCACTTCCTGGTGTCTCTGAATCCCCGTGTAACACAACCCCTGGTGTTTCTGACATTGTGTGTCACACACCGTCTGGCATCTCAGACTTTGTGTGTAACCATCCACATTGTTCTCTGAGTATGTGTGTAACACTCACCTTGGCATCTCTGAAGTCCTGTCTAAAACTCCACCTGCTGGCTCTGACTTCATATGTCATACTCCCACTGGCATCTCTGACTTTGGGTGTCACACTCCACATGGCATGTGCGACATGTGTTACACTCAAACTGGTGTATCTGACTTCATGTGTAATATTCTCAGTAATGTCACAGAACCCTGTGTCACATTCTGCCTGGCATCCCTGGCTTCGTCTATCACACTCTATTTGTCATGTATGACATCGTGTGTAACTCACTCTGTGGCATCTATGACTTCGTGTTTCACACTCCCATTTGTGTCTCTGAGTATGTGTGTCACACTCTCCATGCCGTCTATAACTTCATGTGTAACATTCCCAACGCCATCTCTGACTTCCTGTATATGACTCCCACTGGCATCTCGGACTTCATGTTTCACACTGCTCCTGTAACCTCTGACTTGCTGCATGACACTCCCCATGGTATCTTTGTTAGTGCACATAAACAGCCCCGTGGCCTCTCTAAATTAGTGTGTTCCACTCCCTGTGTCATCTCTGAACTCATGTTTCACTAATCCCGTGGTGTCTTCACTTCTTGTGTACATTCATCCTCACGTCTCTGACTGTTGTCACAATTCCCTCGTCTTCTCTGATTTTGTGCATCATTCTCTACCTGGAGTCTCTGACTCTGTGTGTAACACTCTCCCTGGCATCTCTGACTTCTTGCATAACACTCCCACTGGTGTCTGTGATATCTTGTGTGAAGCCCATGTGGCATCTCTGACTTCATGTGCAGCACTCCGTGTGGTGTTTCTGCCTTCAAGTATAGCACTTCCCTGTGACGTCTCGGTCTTCTTGTGTAACACTCACGTTGGATGCTCTGATTTCCTGTATCAAACTCCCCATGGCGTCTCTGACCTAGAGTATATCAGTCACCTTTGCATCTATTACTTTGTGTGTCATACCCCTACTTGCCTCACGGATTTTGTGTCGTACCCCCCCTTGTGTTCTGAATTCGTGTGTAACACTCTATCTGGCATCTCTAACTTCATGAGTAACGGTTTCCTTGGGGTCTCTGACTTCTTCTGACCCACCCCTCCTGTCATCCCTGACTTCGTGTGTCACAAACCCCTGTCATTTTTTACTTCCTGTCACTATCCCCCTGGTTTCTTTGATGTTTTTTGTAACACTCCCCCTGGAAACTCTTTCTTCATGTGTATCTCTCCACCTTGGTGTCTCTGAGTCACACTCCCTCTGTCATCTGTGGCTTCATGTGCCACACGGCAACTTGGGTCTCTCTTCATGTGTCAAACTCCCCTTGACATCTCTGACTTCGTGTGTCACATTCCACTGGAGTCTCAGACTTCATGTCTCACTCTCCCAATTGTGTCTTGGAAATTGTGTGTAACATTCCCCTTCTCATCTATGACTTCATGTGTAACACTGCACATCACATCTCTGACATCATGTGTCACATCCCCCTAGCCTCTTTCACTTTGTGTGTCACAATCCCTGGGACATCTGAGACTTCGTGTGTCACACTCCCCCTTCATCTCTGAATTGGCGTATAGCACTTCCCCTTTTGTCTTTGACTTCATATGTAACATGCCCCATTCACAACCCTGACATTGGGAGTAACATGCCCCCTGGCATCTCTGACTTCGTGTGTCATACACCCCCTGGCATTTCTCACTTCATGTGTAAGACTCGACTTGGTGTCTCTGACTTCATTTGTAAAGCTACCTGTGGCGTCTCTGACTTCGTCCTTAAAATTCCATGTGGCATCTTTTACTTCTTAACACTCTCTGTGGCCTTTCTGACTTCATTTGTCACGATACACTTGGTTTCTCTGAAGTCATCTGAAACACTGCCTGTGGTGTCTCTGATTTAATGTTTCACACTCATCATGAGGTCTGTGAATTCATGTGTAACCCTCTTGAAGGCATCTCTGACTTCATGCGTAGCACTGCCACTGGTGTCTCTGACTTCGTGTGTAACACTATACATGGCATCTCTGACATCATGCATCCAATAACCCATGGCGTCTCTGACATCATGTGTCACACTACCTATGGCATCTTTGACTTCTTGCATCACACACCAGGGTGGGTCGCTGACTTGTGTAACAATCACTGTCATCTCTGACTTCATGCATAACACTCCCCCTGACATTCAGACTTCATGTGTAACACTCCATATGCCGTCTCTGACTTAGTGTGTAGCACTCCTGCAGTTGTCCATGACTGTGTTCACACTTCATGTGACTTCTCTCACTTCATGTATAATACTCCCACTGGTGTTTCTGACTTGTGTAACACTTTATGTTGTGTCTCTCACTTCCTGTGTAACACTCAACCTGGTATCTTTGACTTTGTGTGTAATACTTAATGGGTTCACTGATTTTCTGTCACACACTACCTGTTGTCCCTGACTTCCTTTGTAACACCACCTCTGGTGTTTGTTTCTAACTTCCTGTCTCAGACCCCCTAACTTCTCAGATTTATTGTAACAATTCCGCTTTGCCTCTGAGTTCTTATGTAACACTCCCCTTTGTGTGTCTGATGTCATGGGTAAAATTCCACCTGGCATCTCTGGCTTCATGTGCCACACTCCCTATGGTGTCTCTGACTTGGTCTGTCACACTCCTCCTGGTATCTGTGACTTCATGTGTCACACTTCCCCTTGTTTCTCTGACATGTGTCACAATGTCCCTGCCCTCTTTACCATCATATATAACACTCCCATTGCGTCTTTGACTTGTGTCACACTTTGTGTGGCGTCTCTGACTTTGTGTGTAACACTCCACCTGGTGTCTCTTACATCATGTGTAATACTCCACATGGCATCTTTGACTTCATGCTTAACACACCTCCTGACATGTATGTCATCCTGTGTAACACTTCTCTTTTCTTCTCTGACTTAGTGTACAATTCTGTGGCATCTCTGACTTCTTCTTTCACACACTCCCTAATGTCTCTAACTTCCTGTGCCACACTGCCCCTGGCATTTCTGAATTCGTGTGTCACACTCCCCTGTTTTCTCAGACATCATGTATAATAGTCCCCCTGTTGTTTCTGAGTGTGTGTTACACTCCTGCTGGCATCTCTGACTTTGTTTATAACAGTCCACCTGGCATCTCTGTCTACGTGGATCGCAATCCCTCTGGCATCTATGAATTTGTGTGTTACACTCCCCCTTGAGTCTGTGAGGTCTTGTATCACAATTCCCCAGGTATTTTTGACTTTGTGTATAACAATCCACATGCCATCTCTGAGGTCATGAGTCACACTCTGCCTGGCATCCCTGACTTTGTGTATCACACTATCCCTGGTGCCTCTGACTTTGTATGTAACACAACCTGTGGTGCCTCTGACTCCGTGTGTCACACTCCCTCTGGTGTCTCTGAGTATCTGTGTCACATTCCCCCTGTCTTCTATAACATCGTGTGTAAGAATGCCACTGGCTTCTCAGAGTTTGTGTATAACGTTCCACTTGGCACCTCCAACTTTGTGCTTAACACTCTCCCTGTTTCCTTTGGCTTTTTGCATAACACCACCCATTGGCATCTTTGACTTTGTGCATCACATGCTCCCTGTTGTCTCATACTTCATGTGTCACACTCCCCTATGTCATCTCTGACTGCCTGTGTATCTTTTCCTGATGCATCTCTGAGTCTGAGTCCCACTCTACACGTCGTCTTTGATTTCGTGTCACATTCCCTGTGGAATCTCTGACATCCTGTGTAACACTTGCGCTGGTGACTCTGATTCGTGTGTAACACTCCCCTTGTAGTCAGTGACTTTTCTGAAACACTCCAGCTGTTGTCTCTGACTCTGTGCCTCACGCTCACCATGGCATCACTGACTCCATGGATCACACCCCAAATTTCAAATCTGACTTTGGGTCTCACACGCCCGATGTTGTCTGTCGTTGTGTGATACAATACCCCTGTCATCTCTGACATCATGTGTAAAACTCCCCCTGGAGTCTTTGATTTCATATGTCACATTCCCCATGTTGTATCTGACTTCATGTGTCACTCTCCTGCTTGTTTCTCTGACTTCATGTGTACCATTCCCAACCTGTCTCATACTTTAAGTTTCACACTCTACCTATTGTCTCTGACTTTGTGTGTCACATTCTGTGGAGTCTCTCTGAGTTCCTGCATAACACTCCCCCTGGCGTCTCTGACTTTGCGTGTAACATTCCTGATGTCATCTCTGATATTGTGTGTTAAACACTCCTTGGCGTCTTTTACTTGGGGCACCAAACTCCTCTTGGCGCCTCTGACTTCATGTGTCACACTCCCCCTGACGTCTCTCACTTCGTGTGTTATACTCTAACTGGCATCTCAGAATTCATGTGTAACACTCCATGTTGTGTCTCTGCCTTCATGTGTCAATGCTGCCTAGCATCTCGGACTGCGTGTGTAACACTCACCATGGCATCTCTGAGTTCCTTTGTAAGACTCCCTCTGGTGTCTATGACTTCTTGTGTAACACACCTGGAATCTTTGACTGGGTGTTCAACACTCCCCCAGGCATCTCTGAATTCCTGTATATCAAACCTCGTGACGTTTCTCCCTTCATGTGTAGTACACCTCCCTCGGGCCTCTGACTTTGAGTGAAACATGCTCCACGGTGTCTCTGGCTTCGTGTGTAACACCTAACCTGATGTCACTTAATCATGTGCAAGACTCCCCATGTAGTCTGGGATTTCATCCATAACACTGCCCTTGTCAGCTCTGACATTATTCGTAACACTCTCCCTGGTGTTTCTGACTTTCTGTTTCACAATCCCTCTGGTGTCTCTGACTTCGTGTGTTATAACCCTTCTGACATCTCTGACGTCATATCTCACACTCAGACTGGCATCTGTGACTTCGTGTGTCAGACTCCCCCTGGCATGATGACTTTGTGTATAAAAATCTCCATGCCCTCTCTGACTTCGTGTATCACACTCCTCCAGGTGTCACTGACTCTGTGTGTCACAGTCTCCCTTTTGTCTCTGCCTTCATGTGTTACACTCCCTCATGGTGTCTCTGACATTGTGTCTCACACTCCATGTGGCTTCTCTCACTTCATGTGTCACACTCTGCCAAGCATCTTGAACTTTGTGTCTAACACTCCATGTGGTGTCTCTGACTTGTTGTGTAAAACTACCACTGGTGTCTGTAACATCGTGTGTAACACTCCATGTGGCATCTCCAACTTCAAGTTACACTCCACACGGCATAACTACCTTTGAGTCTAACACTCCTCCATGATATCTCGGACATTTTGAGAAACACTCACCCTGGCAGCTCTGATTTCAAGTGTCACATTCCTCCTGCCATCTCTGCCTTCTTCTGTTTCACTCATCTTGTCATATCAGACTTCATGTGTATCACTCCTCCTTGGTGTCTCTGAATTTTTGTGTAACTCTCCACGTGCATTTGTTCCTTCATGTATAACATTCCCCTATAGTGTCTCTGACTTCATTTTTAACCATTTTTGTGGCTTGTCTGACTTCATGTATCATTCTTGGCCTGGTGTCACAGACTTCATGTGTAAAACTCCTTGTAGTGTCTTTGACTTCATGTGCAACTGTGGCATCTCTGACTTTGTGCAGCACACACCCCCTGTTGTCTATAACTTCCTGTGTTACACTACCACTCATGTCTCTGATTTCATTTGTAACACTATCCCAGGTGTCTCAACTTTGTGTGTAACATTCCTGCTGGCATGTCTGATTTGGTGTGTCACTCTTGACGTTTGGTCTCTGACTTAGTGTATCATATTCTCTGTGGCTTCTCTGACTGTATGAGTTACACTCCCTCTTGTCTGATTTCGTGTCTAACACTCCCTTGTGGCATCTCTGACTTCGTGTGTTACAATTCCCCTGTTGTCTCTGACATCATGTGGAACATTCCCAGTGGTGACTCTGACATCTTGTGTCACACTGCCTGCAGCTTCTGTGATTCATGCATCACACTCTGCCTGTTGTCCCGGACTTCATTTACCACACTCGACATGGCATCTCTGACTTCGTGTGTAACACAGCCTGTGGCATCTCTGACTTTGTGTGTCATACTCTGTCTTGTGTTTCTGTGTTCATGCACCACATTCAGCCTGCCATCTATAACTTCATTTGTAACACTTGCATTGGCATCTCTTCCATCATGTATAACACTCCCTTTGGCTTCCCTGACTTCATGGGTATCATTCCCAGTGGTGTCTCTAACTTCAAGCGTCACACACGACCTGTTTCTGACTTCATGTTTCACACTACTCTTGGCATCTCTGATTTCCTATGTAACAATCCCCCTGGTTTCTTTGACTTTGTGTGTAACACTCCCTCATGGCATCTCTGACTTCGTGTGTCAAAAATACCCCATTTCTGCTCTGAATTTGTGTATAACACTCAACCAGTCATCACTGACTTTGTGTGTAACACTCCCCCGGCCTCTTTGACATCCTGTGTTACAGTGCCCCTGGAGTCTCAGACTTTGCGTGTAACACTCCATCTGGTGTCTCTGACTTCATGTGTTACACTCCACTGTGGCATCTCTGACTTCATGCATAACACTCCAGGTGGCATCTTTGAATTCATGTGTCACAGTCCCCCTGGCGTCTCTGGCTTCGTGTGCCACAATCAGTCTGGTGTCCGTGACTTCATGTATCACACTCCATCTGTTGTCTCAGATTTTGTGTGTCACACATCCAGTGGTGTCTCTATCATAGTGTGTAACATTCCCTGTGGTGTCTATGACTTCAAATATCACACAGGATCTGTGGTGTCTGACTGACTTAGTGTGTCACTCTCTCTGTGGAGTCTGACTTCATCTGTCACACACACCCTGTATTCTCTGATGTCGTGTGTAACAACTCACATACCCTATCTGACATCATGTGTAACACTCATCCTGGCATCTCTGACTCCATGTGCAACACTCCTACTGGTGTCTCTGAAATCGTGTGTAGCACTCTACTTGGTTTCTCTGTCTTCATTTACTGCTTCCTCTTCCATCTCTGATTTCATGTATAACTCTCAGCCTGGCACCTCTGATTTTGTGTGTAACTCTCCTACATTGCATCTCTGAATTCATGTATCACATTTCCAATGTCCTCTCTGACTTCGTGCATAAAAGTCTCCCTGTCATCTCTGACATCGTCTGTGACATTCCACCTTGCCTCTCTTCGTTCATAGCACACCCCTGGCGTCTCTTACTTCATGTGTCACAGTCCCCCTGGCATCTCTGAGTATGTGCATCGCATCTGCTTTCTATATTTCGTGTATAATACTCCCACAAGCGTCTCTCACTTAGTGTGTCACAGCCCTGTGACACCTCTGACTATGCATAACGCTCCTACAGGCATCACTGACTTTGTGTGTTACACTCCCCCTGGAATGTCTGAATTTGTGTGTCACAGTCTCCCTGGTTTCTGAGATGTCATGCATAACACTCCCCATGTCCTCTCCTGCATTGTATGTAATACTACCCCTGCTGTCTCTGACTTCAGTTGGAACACTTAATGTGACATCTTTGGCTTCATGAGTAACCCTCTATTGTGGTATCTCTGAATTTGTGTGCCACACTCCCCTTGTCATCTCTGACTTAGTGCATAATGTTCCCTCTGTAGTCTCTGAATTCTTGTTTCACACAATTTCTGGCTTCTCTTAGCTTGTGTGTCACAATCCATATGGTGTCAAGGACTTTGAGTTTAACACTCCTGGTAGCATCTCTGACATCCTGTGTAACACCCACCCTGGTATCTCTGACTCTGTGTGTAAGACACTACGTGGCTTCAGTGGTTTGGTGTGTAACACTCCCCCTGCCATCTCTGAATTCATGTGTAACACTCTCCCTTGGTGTCTCAGACATATTGTGTCACACTCCACATGGTTTCTCTGGCTTCGTGTGTCACACTCTGCCTGGCATCTCGTACTTTGTGTTTAACACTCCACTTCACATCTCTGACTTCATGCGTAACACTCCTCCTGGTGTCTGTGACATTGTGTAACACTCCAAGTGGTGTCTCTTACTCTGTGTGGTACACTCTCTCTGGCATCTCAGCCTTCATTTGTAACACTCTGTTTGGTGTTTCTGCCTTTGAGTCCAACACTCCCCCATGGCATCTTGAATTTCATGTTTAACACTCACAGTGGTGGCTTTGTTATCATGTGTTACACTCCCCCTGGCATATCTGACATTGAGTGTACCACTCACCATTGCATCTCTTAATTTGTGTGTCCCACTTTCACTGGTGTCATGGATATCGTGTGTCACTCTCCCCTTGTGTTCTGAATTCACGTGTAACAGTCTACATGTCATCTCTGGTGTCCTGAGTAACATTTCCCATAATGTCTCTGATTTCTTGGGTCCCAAGCCACCTGTCCTCTCTGACTTCGTGTATCAGAAACACCCTGTCATGTCTGACTTTTTGTGTCACTCTACCACTGGTTTCTCTGACTTTGTTTGTAACAATCCTATGGCATCTCTGACTTTGTGTGTACCTCTCCCGCTTGACATCTTTGAATTCGTGTGTACATTCACCTGGTCATCTCTGACTTCATGTGGAACACTCCAACTGTCATCTCTGACTTATTGTCACCCTTCTCATGGTATCTCTCAGTTCGTGTTTCACACTTCCCCTGTTGTCTCTGACCTCATGCATCACAACCCCCTTGGGGTCTGTGACTTTGTGTTTAATACTCCTGCTGTCATCTGTGACTTTGTGTGTAACACTCCCCCTAGTGTAATTGTTTTCTTGCATAGCATACCCCTGTGGCATCTCTAACTTTGTGTGTCACAGTCCTCGAGTTGTATCTGAATTCCTGTGTCACTAAGCCACTCTTGGCTTTGGCTTCATGTGTAAGACACCCCCTCACATCTCAGACTTTGTGTGTCACAATCATCCTATCTTCTCTGATTTCATGTCATAGTCTATCTGGTGTCTCTGACTGTGTGTAACACTCTCCCTAGCGTCTCTGACTTCGTGTGTAACACTCCATCCATCGTCTCTGACTCCATGTAAAACACTTTCCCGTGGTGTCCCTGAGTTCATTTTTCAACCTCCCTATGTCACCTCTCACATTGTGTGTAACACCCCACCTGTCGTCTCTGCCTTTTTGTGTGATTCTTCCCCTGACATCTCTGACTATGTGTGTCACATTCCCAATGTCATTTATGACTTTGTGGGTAACATTGCATGAGGTGTTCTGACTTTGTTGTAACACACCACTGTGGTGTCCATGAATTCATGAGTAATTCTACCCTGGGTGTCTCCAAATTAGTGCATAACATTTCCCCTGGTGTCATAGAAATCGTATGTAACACTCCCCATGGCATCACTTATTTTGTGTTTCACAGTCCCTGTGGCATTTCTGAATTTGTATGTAACGTTCCACATGACCTCTCTGACTTCCTGGGTAACACTCAACCTGGTGTCTCTGACTCTGTGTGTAGCAACCCCTAGTGTCTCTGACTTCATGTGTAACACTTCACATCCTGTCTCTAACCTCGTGGGTCACACTGCCCATGGCATCTCTGCCTTAGTGTTTCACAGTCACCCTGGTGTCTCTGACTTCATGCATGACACTCCCCCAGTCTTTCTGACTTCATGTGTAACACTCTCCCTGATGTGTTTCTCTTCATACATAATAATCCCCTGTGGCTTTTCACACTCCCCAAGGTGGCAATGAAATAGTGTGTCACACTCCACTGTGGTATCACACACCACCTCTCCTGTCTGACTTAGTTTCTCACTCTAACCCTGGTTTCTTTGACTTCATTGAAACTCCCTATAGTGTCTCTGACTTCGTTTGTCACACTCCATGGGGTGTCTTGGACTTTATTTTGTACACACCCCCTCGTGTCTCTGACTTCATGTGTAACACTCAACATGGTCTTTCTGCCTTTGAGTGTAACACTCCCATGTGGACTTCTTGTGTAACAGCCCCACTTGCCTCTCTGTCTTCATGTGTCACACTCCCTCTGGCATTTCAGACTTTGTGTGTAACACTGCATGTTGTGTCTCTGCCTGTGTCACACACTGCCTGGCATCTCAGACTGCATGTGTAACATTCACTCTGACTTCACGTGCAACACTACCATTGGCCTCTGTGACTTTGTGTGTCACACTCACACTGGTGTCTCTGACTGGATGTAACACACTCACTGTGGCATCTCTGATTTTGTGTGTCACAATCTGCCTGGTGTGTCTAACTTTGTGTGTCAGAATCCCATTGTCATTTCTGACTTTGTGTGTAATACTCCATGTGTCGCCCAGACTTCAAGTGTTGAACTTCCCCTGGCCTCTGGTTCCTTTGACTTTGTAACAGTCCTCCTGGCAACTCTGACTTCACGTACAACTCTCTCCCTTGGCATCACTGAGTTTGTCATAATTCCCCTGTTGCCTCCTACTTCATCTGTTACACAACTTGGGTCTCTGAGTTCATGTGTCAAACTCCCCCTGGCGTCTCTGACTTCATGTGTCACAATCCGCCTGGTGCTTAATTTTGTGTGTCACAGTCCCTCTGTCATGTCTGACATTGTCTGTAACACTCTGTGTCTGTGGCACCTCTAAGTTCGTATGTCATACTTCCCCTGCTCTCACTCATTTCATGAGTCACACTCACCTTGGTGTCTCTGACTCCGTGTGTAACACACTTCCTGGTGTCTCTTGACTTCCTGGGTCACACTCCCCTTGTTTTTCTGACTTTGTGTCACAATCTCCCTTACATCTCAGATTTCGGTTGTATCATCACCATGGTTTCTCAGTCTTCATGTCACACTCCATCTAGTGTCCCTGACTTCAAGTCTCAAACTCCCCCTAGCATGTTTGCTCTGTGTGTAACATGCTCTGTCGCATCTCTGACTCTGTTTGTCACACTCATCCTTATTTCTTTGAGTAGGTGCATCATACTTCCCCTTCCATCTATAACATCCTGTGCCACACTCACAATGGCATCTTGGACTTTGTGTATAACATTCCCCCTGGCATCTATGACTTTGTGTTTCACAATTCCCCTGGTGTCTCTGACTTCGTGTGCCACAGTCCCCATGGCATCTCTGACATCATCTCTCACACACACTGGTGTCTCTGACTTCTTGTGTAAGGCTACCTCTGGTGTCTCTGACTTTGTGTGTCACACTCCCCTAGGAATATCAAACTTCTTGTGTAACAAACCAGCTGTCTTCTCTGAGTTTGTGTAACACTCCCTTGGCATCTCTGACTTCATCCAGTAACACTTTATCTGGCATTTCTGACTTCGTGTGTCACAACCCGTCTGGGATCACTGACTTTGTGTGTCAATCCCTCTGGTGTCTCTGACTTTGTGTGTCACACTTCCTCTGGCATGTGTAACTTCATGTGTCACACTCCAACTTTCATCATGACTTCATGAATAACAATCGCCATGCCATCTCTGACTTGGTGTGTCACAGTACTCCAGGGGTCCCTCATTTTGTGTATCACACTCCTTGTGTCTCTGACTTAGTGCGTTACATACCTTGTGGCCTTTCTGACTTCATGTCACACTCCCTATTGTGTCTCTGAGTTCTTGTGCCACACTCCCTGTGCCATGAATAACTTCATGTGTAACACTCCCCTTGGCATCTCTGGCTCTGTGTGTAACACTCCACATAGCATCTCTGACTTCATGTGTAACAACCCTCCTGGTGTCTCTGGCTCCATTTGTAACACTTCCCATAGTGTCTCTGCCTTCCTTATGTAACACTTCACCTGGGGTGTCTGATTTCATTTAACACACACTCTGCTGTCTCTGACTTCATGTGCAATTCCAAAATTTGCATCTCTGACTTCATGTGTAACTCTCCTACGTGGTGTCTCTGAATTCGTGTATCACATTCCCCCTGTCATCTGTCACTTCATGTGTCAAAGAACACCTGGCATCTCTGACATCGTCTATAACACTCCCACTGGCATCTCTGACTTTGTGTGTCACAATCCCCCTGGCATCTCAGACTTCCTCTGTAACAGTCACAACAAAGATGTCTTTGACTTTGGGTGTAACAATTCCCATTGGTGTCTCTGAATTTGTGTGTAACACTATCCTGGTGTCTGTGACTTCATGTTAGCATTCTTCATTGTATCTCTGACTTCATGTGTCATGCTCCCCTGGCATCTCCAATTACGTGTATCACACTTCCCTGGCATCTCAGAATTCCTGTGTAACACTTCACTTGCCGTCTTTGACTTCACATGTCACACTACCCCTGGCATCTCGAAATTCGTGTGGTACACGCCCCATGCTGTGTCTGACTTCATGTTTAATACTCCATATGGCCCTTCTGCCTTCGTGTGTAACACCCCCCCATCGTGTCACGGACTGCTTGTATAACACTACCACTGGCGTCTCTGATTTCTTGAGTCACACTCCCCCTGCTGTTTATCACTTCGTGTGTCACTCTCCTTCTGGCACCTATGACTTCATGGGTAATAACCCCATTGGTATCTATGAGGTCGTGTGTTACAATCCCCCTTGAAAATCTAACTGCATCTGTAACACTCCACCTGGAGTCTCTGACTTCGTGTGTCAGAATCCGTCTGGCATCTGTGACTTCTTGTATTACACTCCCCATGTTGTCTCTGATTTCACATGTAAGGCTCTGCCTGGTGAGTCTGTCTTCTTGTGTCATACTCCTCCTGGTATCTGTGGTTTCATGTTTCACACATCCCATGTCATCTCTGACCATGCATATCACTCCCACTGTTATCTCTGACTACATGTGTAACACTCCACATGGCATTTCTCCCTTCAAATGAAACATTCTCCAGTGTTGGCTCAGACTTCGTGTGTAGCTTTCCATGTATCATTTCTGTTCTTGTGTCACACTCCCCCTGGTGTCTCAGACATTGTACTCCCCCTAGAATCTCTGACTTCATGTGTAACAATCTCCCTGGCATCTCTGACTTTGTGTATCACACTCCTGCTAGCGTCTGTGACTTTATCTTTCACACTCCCTCTGTTATCTCTGACTTAGTGTGAAACGCTACCCCTGCTTTTGTTATTTTTGTGAATAAAACACCCCCGTGGCATATCTAAATTTGTGTCACACTCCCCATGTCATCTCTGAATTCGTGTGTCACTAAGCCCCTGGTGTCTGTGACTTCATGTATAACACTCCACTTCATGTCTCTGACTTCGTGCGTTACAATACCTTTGTCTTCTCTGACTTCGTTTATCACACTCTATCTGGTGTCATTAACTCTGTGTGTAACACTCCACCTACTGTCTCAAACTTCATGTCTAGCACCCTATGTGGCATCTCTGATGTTGTGTGTAACATTTCCAGTGTTGTCTGTGACAATGTGTGTAACACTCCATGTGGTGTCTCTTACTTTGTGTTGTATAATCCCCCTTTGTATCTCTGAATTCATGTATAACACTCCATGTTGTGTTTCTACCTTTGAGGCTAACACTACCCCATGGTGTATTGGACTTCTTGTGTAATACTAACCATGGCAGCACTGATTTTGTATGTCAGCCTCCCACTGGCACCTCTGATTTCGCGTGTAACACACAATTTCATCTTTTATTTTGTGTGTTACACTCCCACTGTCACCACGCATTTCATGTGGCACAGTCCCCCTTGTGTTCTGAACTCGTATGTAACAGTATATGTGGTGTCTCTCACTGTGTGAGTAACACTTCCCCTGGTGTCTCACGCCACCTGTCAACTCTCACTTCATGTGTCACAAACCTCTGGTCCTCTCAGATTAGATGTGTGACTCTCCCTCTTGGCATCTGTGAATTTGTGTGTCACTCTCTCCCTCAGTCTCTGACTCTGTGTGTACCATTCTCTCTGGTGTCTCTGATTTCATGGTCACACTCCTCATGGTGTCTCTGAATTCTTGTAATGCTCCACCTGGCAGTTCTTCGTACATGTCTAACAGTTCCCCATGGCATCTCTGGCTTCATGTGTCACCCTCCACTTGGCATCATGAACTTTGTGTGTAACACTCCACGTGCCATCTTTAACTTCATGTGTGCAACTCACCTTGATGTCTCTGACTTTGTGTCACAATTCGTTTGGCCTCTCTAACTTCTTGTTTACCACAACCCCTAGCATCTCTTTGTGTGTAACACTACCCATTGCACCAATGACTTCGTGTGTCACTCTTCCCCTGGCATCTCTGACTTTGTGTCACACTCCCTGTGGCATCTGTCACCTGGTGTGTCTCACACTCCCTCATGTCTCTGACTTCTTGTGTAACTCTATGCCTGATGTTTCTGACTTCTTTTCTCACACTCCCACTGGCTTCTTAGATTTCTTATGTGACAGTCCCGTTGGCATCTCTGTCTTCATGTGTCACACTGCCTTCATGTATCACACTCTCCCTGTCATGACTGACTTTATGGGTCACACAGCCAGTGGTGTCTCTGACTTTGTGTGTCACACAACACCTGGCATCTTTGAACTTGTGTATCACAATCCCTGTGTTGATGAGGACTTTGTGTGTAACACTCACCATGATGTCTCTGACTTGGTGTGTAACACTCCACGTGGCATCTCTGAGATCATGTGTCACATACCCCATATCGTTTCTGACTTCATGTGTCCATCTAACCCTAGTGCCTTTGAATTCCCATATAACACTCAGCCTGCTGTCTTTAACTTCATGCATATCATTCCTCCTGTTGTTTTTAACTTTGTAACAAACCCCCTGGCATTTCTGACTTCATGTTTAACCCTCCAACTGTAGTCTGTGACATCGTGTGTCACGATCCTCCTGGTGTCTCTCACTTCATGGATCATGCTCCCTCTGCTGTCTATAATATCATTTGCTGCACTTCTACTAGAATCTCTGACTTCTTGTGTAACACTACCCCAGGGATCTCTGACATCTTCTGTAGCTGTCCTGGTGGCTCTCTGACTTTCTGTGTCACCCTCAGCCTTTCATCTGTGACTTTGTGTATCACACTCACTGTGGCCACTCTGACTGCCTGAGTAACACTCCCCCTTGTCTCTTTGACATCATGTCTAACACTCCCATGTGTCATCTCTGACATCATGTAACAGTTTCCCTGTTGTCTCTGACTTCATGTGAAACATTTACAGTGGCGTCTCTCATTTGTTTGTCACAAACCCCATGGTGTGAAAGACTTCACTCTCAAAAATCCCCTGTGGCATCTATGACTTTGTGTGTCATAGTTCCGTGTCATTTCAGGATTCATGTGCCACTCTCCCTCGGGTGCCTTTGACTTGGTGCATGTCACTCTCCCTTGACATCTCTGACTTCGTGTGTCACACACTGCTGGTCTCTGAATTCGTCTTTGAGTTCTTGTGTAACACTCCCCCTGGTGTCTTTAACTTCATGCATAACACTCACCCCGTTGTTGTTACTGAACCTGAAGTGAGTTCACTCACCTGTTGCACAGCAAGCCAATTTCTGACACAGGGGATGGTGGAAGAAAGTAGGAATTTTATTTTTGCACAGTGTTGAGAAAGGAGAGAGGGCAGATAATGCTGAAATCCCAAACTCCCCGAAGAGCTAAAAGGAAGGATTTTTACTTGGGGTTTTAGGTACGGGAGGGGGAGCATATGGCCTTGCTGGTCGGAGCTTTCCCACCAGCCTGTATCTCTTTGCGGGAGGAGATAGTCCAGGTGCTTGTCCTTGACGGTGTTTGTCTCCATAGAGGGTTCTGGAGCCAGGAAGCCAGAGAGTAAGCAGGGAATGAGTGTTTTAGTTTTAACCCCCTATATGCTGGGTTTAATGTGGTGAAACAGATATCAGGGTCAGTATCATCGTGTCTGACATCATGTGTAAGACTCCCACTGGCGTTTATGACTTCATGTGTTACATTCCCTCTGGTGTGTCAGACTTTGTGTGTAACAAGTGCTGTCTCTGACTTTGTGTGTACCACTCCTCATGGCATCTCTGAGTCCTTGTGTCACACTCAGCATGACCTCTCTGACTTTGCGTTTCACACTCCCCCTCTCATCTCTGAGTTTGTCTGTAACACTCCCCCAGGTCTCATTGTTTTCATGCATAGCACACGCCCATTGCATCTCTAACTTTTTGTGTCACATTCCTTCTGTCATCTCTGAATTCATCTGTCTAAAAGCCCCTGGTGTCTTGGACGTCATGTGTAACACTCCCCTTCACTTATCTGACTTTGTGTGTCACAATACCCCTAATTTCGTGAGTCACACTCTACCTTGTGTGTCTGTGTGTAACACTCCATTTGGCATCTCCGACTTTGTACGTAGCACTCCCTTGTCATCTAGGTCTCCTTGTGTAACACTTCACGATGGTGTCTCTGAGTTTGTTTGTCAACCTCACGATGACATCTCTAATGTTGTGTGTAATACTCCACGTGTCATCTCTGACTTCTTGTGTATCCCTCCCCCTAGCATCTCTGACTTTGTGTGTCACACTTCCCATGATATTTATGACTTTGTGGGTAAAACTGCATGTGGTGTCTCTGACTTCCTGTGTAGCACACCAACACGGTGTCTCTGAATTCCTTAGTAATACTCTCTGGGTGTCTGTGAATTTGTGCATGAAACTTGCCCTGGCATCAGTGACTTTTTGTGTAACACTCCCCATGGTGTTTCTGACTTCATGTGTCACACTTCACATGGCCTCTCTGACTTCGTGTGTAACACTCTCACTGAAGTCTCTGACTACATTTTTAGCACAGCCCATGGTGTCTCTGACTTCTTGTCTAACACTCCATGTGCCATCTCTGACTTCGTGTGTCACAATCCCCATTGCATCTCTGCCTCCGTGTTTCACAGTCACTGTCATCTTTGACTCCATGTATAACACTATCCTTGGTCTCTCTGACTTCATGTGTAACACACCAGTAGTGTGTTTCACTTCATGCATAATACTCTCCTGTGGTGTCTTTCACTTTGTGAGTCACATTCTTCCTCAGGTCACTGACTGTGTGTCATACTCCACCTGTGGTCTCTGACATCGTGTGTCACACACCACCTGTCATCTATGACTCCATTTGTTACTCTTTGATTTCTTTGACTTCATTTGTAACACTCTTTCTGAATGGGTGACTTCATTTGTCACACATGCCCTGGCATCTCTGAGTCCGTGTGTAATATTTCCTGTGGCATCTCTAACTTCGTGTGTCCCACTCCACCTGTTGTCTTTGATTTTGTGTGTCACAGTCCCCGTTACATCACTGACATCCTGCGTAACACACCTCTTGGTGTTTTTTACTTCATGTGTAAAATTTCCATATGTTTCCTCAGGCTGAGGGTGTAACAGTGTCACTCTTGACTCTGACTTCATGTGACACTCTCTCACTGGTATGTGTGACTTTGTGCATCACACTCCCCCTGGGTTCTCTAAATCGTTTGTAACACACCCACTGTCATCTTTGAGTTTGTGTGTAATGCTCCATGTGGCCTCTCTGGCTTCATGTGTAACCCTTGCACTTGCCTCTGTGACTTCATGTGTAACAATCCATGTGGCCTCTATGACTTGGTGTGTCACACTCCCCACATTGTCTTGTCTCATGTGTTACTTTCCCCATGGTTTCTTGGACTTAATGTATCACACTTTCCCTGATGTCTTTGACTTCATTTGTAACACTCCCCCGGCATCTCAGAATTCATGTCTAACAGTCTGGTTAGCCTCTCTGACTTTGTGGTTCACACTCCAGATGGTGTCACTGACTTTGTGCGTCACAGTGCTCCTTGTGCCTCTGACTTCTTGTGTCACACTTCCCCTGTTCTCTCAGAAATCATGTGTAACACTCTACGTTATATCTCTGCCTTTGTATGTCACGATCTGCCTGTTGTCTCAGAGTGCGCGTGTCACACTCACTATGGCATCTCTGATTTTCTTTATAAAACTCCCCCTATTGTCTGTGACTTCATGTGTCACACTGCAACTTGGGTCTCTGACTTGATGTATAGCACACCATGTGACATCTCTTACTTTGTGTGTAACATATTCCCTGGTGTCTCTGACATCCTGTGTAACACTACCCCTTGTGTTACTGACTTTGTGTGTCACACTCCCCTTAGCATCTCAGACTTCTCATATCAGTTTCCTGATTGTGTCTCTGGATTCCTGTGTAACACTACTCCTGTCATCTCTGACTTCATGTGTAACAATCTACATCACTTCTCAGACTTCATGTTCCACTTTCCACTGGCCACTTTGACTTCCTGTGTCACAATCCCCTTGGTGTCTGTGACTTTGTTTGTCACACTACCCCTTCCTCTCTGACTTGGTGTGTAACAGTTCCCTGTTGTCGTTGACTTCCTGTGTAACACTCTCCCTTGAGGACTCTGAGTTTGTAACACTCACCCTGCGATCTCCATATTCATATGTTACACTCTCCATGGCATCTCTGATTTCATGAGTCACACTCCACTTGTCGTCTCCAAATTTGTGTGTCATACACCCCCTAGCATTTCTGACTTCGTGAATAAGACTCCACATTGTGTCTCTGACTTCGTGTGTCACATGCCAACTGTCACCTCTGACTTCATGTGTCAGAGTCCTCATGTGTCTCTTACTTCGTAACACTCTCCCTGGTATCTCCTATTTCATTTGTGACACTACCTGGCACGTCTATGAAGTCATGTGAAACACTCCTCTTGGTGCTTCTTACTTTGTGTGTAACACACTCCCTGGTGTCTCTGACTTCCTGTGTAACAGTACCCCTGGTGTTTCTTACTTTGTGTCACACTCTGCCTGGCTTCCCTGACATCGTGTATCACAGTACCCCTGTCTTCCCTGACTTGCTGCATAAAACTCCCCCTCATATCATTGTTTTTGTGCATAACACACCCCCATGGCAGCTCTAACTTCGTGTGTCACACTCTGTCCTCTCTGAAATTGTGCATCACTAACCCCCTACTGTCATTGACTTCATGTGTAAAACTCTCCCTCACGTCTCTGAATTCATGCATCACAATCTCCCTTTCTCTTCAGACTTTGTGTGTCACATTCAATTTGGTGCCTCTGTGCGTAAGACTCCCCATGGCATCTCTGGCTTTGTGAGTAACAGATCCCATCATCTCTGACTCCATGTGTAACACTTCCCCATTTTGTCTCTGATAGTACGCATCACACTTCCTGTGGATTCTCTCACATTGTGTGTAACACTCCACCTGTCTTCTTCGACTTCCTGTATTGCTCTCCCACTGGCATCTCTGACTTCACGTGTCACACTCCCCAAGTCATCTATGACTTCGTGTGTCACACTCCCCAAGTCATCTATGACATCATGGGTAACACTATATGTGGTGTCTCTGACTTTGTGTGTTACACACACCTGTGGCATCTCTGAATTCTTGTGTAACACTCACAGGGGTGTCAGTGAGTTCCCAACAATTCCTTTGGCATCAGTGACTTAATGTGTAATACTTCCAATGGCATCTCATTCTTCATGTTTTAGTCCCTGTGGTGACTGTGACTTCGTGTATAACACTCCCCCTGGCATCTCTGAATTCATGGATAATGACCCTCATGACATTTCTGCCTTTGTGTGTAACTCATGCCATGATTTCTCTGAATTCAATTGTAACATACCCTGTGTGTCTCTGACTTCATGTGTAACACTCGCCCTGGTGTCTCTTCTTCATTTGTAACACTTCCCCGTAGTCTCTGGGTTCACTTGTAACACTGCACCTCTTGGCATTGACATCATTCCTAACACTCTCCCTGGCATTTCTCACTTCATGTCACAACCCCTCTGGCATCTCTGACTTCATGTGTCTCAATAGTTCTGGCATCTCTGACTTTGTGGGTCACACATGGCCTCTGATCTCTAACTTTGTGTGTCTCACTTTCCATGGCATCTTTATTTCCTGTGTAACACCCCCTGGTGTCTCTGACTTCCTATGTAACACTCACACTGGTGTCCTTGACTTTGTGTGTCACAGTCCTCATGGATTCTCTAACATTGTGTGTAACACTCCACATGCCCTCCCTGTCTTCTTGCGTAACACTCCCTCTGGCATCTCTGGCTTTGTGTTTAATAATCCTCATGGTGCTTCTGACTTCATGTGGCACTCTCCAAACATCACCTCTGACATCGTGTGCCACACCAGAGAGAGTGTTTCACCCAAATCAGAGGCACCACATAGAGTATTACACACAAATTCTGGCCCAACACAGTGGAATGTTACAAACGAAGGAAGAAATGCCACATGGAATGTTACACATGATGTCAGAGACAGGAGGGGTATTGTTTAACACAGAGTCTGAAACACCATGTGGTTTGTTACACACAAATTCTGCAATGCCAGGGGATGTTTGATACAAGATGTCAGAGACACTAGGGGGATTTTGACACACTAAATCAGAGACCCAAGGTGCAGTGTGACACACAAAGTCAGAAACAGCAGGGTGAGTGATTCATGGAGTCTGAGAAACAAGGGGGAATGTGACACATGAAGTCACTGACATCATCAAGTGTGTTACACACAAAGTCAGAGATGAGGGGGGTACTGTGATAAACAAAGTCAGGGATGCTAGTCTGAGTGTGTCAAATGAGGTTAGAGATGACATGGAGTGTTACTCACAAAATATGAGAAGCCAGGAGCCATGTGACAGCAGTCAGAAAGACCAGGGTTAGTATTACAAAGCCAGTCAGAGACACCAGGGAATGTGTTACACATGAAGTCAGAGATGATACCTGGAGTGTGATGCACAAATTCAGAGACACCAGAAGAATTCAGAGGTACCACAGTGACTGGTATCCTCAAAGTCTGAAACACCTCAGTGATTGTTACACAATTGGACAGAGATGTCAAGCAGAGTGTGACACACGAAGTCAGAGAGGCCACTCAAATTCAGAAACCACCAGTGGGAGAATTACAAATGAAGCTAGAGAAGCCGGGGGAGTGTGACACATGAAGTGAGAGGTGAGAGAGTGAGTGTTAAACACAAAATCAGAGATGAAGGGTGATTGTTTCAAAGTCAAAGAAACCGGTGTAGAGTGAAACATGAAGTCAGAGACAAGGGGGAGTATTACATATGAAATCAGAGATGCCACAGTGAATGTTACACACGAAGTCAGAGGCATCACAAGATGTGTTACACATGAAGTCAGAGACTCCACAGGGAGTTTTACACATCAAGTCAGAAACACTGTGTGTAGTGTTACTCACGAAGTCAGAGAAGCCAGGGGGTGAGTGTTATGCATGAATTTAAAGACGCTTTTGGGGAATGCTACTCAGTAAGAGATGCCATCTTGGAGTGTTATGCACAAGATCAGAGAATGCAGGGGGAATGTTACACAAGAAATCAGACATGCCAGGAGGAGACTTAAGCACTAAATCAGAGATGACAGAGTGGGGTGTTACTTAAGAAGTCAGAGACACAAGGGGGAGTGTTACACACACACTCAGAGATGCCAGAGGGAGTGTTAGATGGATGAAGTCAGAGACAACAGGCGAATATTATGCACAAAATCAAAGAAGCCATGGGACCTGTTACGGTGAAGACAGAGATGCCAGTTGTGTTAAGTATGAAGTCACAGACCACATGGGGAGCGTTCCAAATGAAGTCGCAGATGAAAAGGGGAGTGTTACCCACAAAATCAAGGACAACAGGAGGAGTGTGACAAAATAAGTCAGATGTCAATGGGAGCGTTACACACAGTCAGAGAAACCACTGGGGAATGTTAAACATGAAGTCAGAGACACCAAGGGGAGTGTTACACACGACGTCAGAAAAATCAAAGAGACTGTTACAAATGAACTTAGAGATGTCAGGGGTCTATGACCCACAAAGTCAAAGATGCCATGGGCAGTATGACACATGATGTCAGACAGGCCACTGGAGTGTTACACAAGATGTCAGAGAAGCCAGAAGGATTGTAACACACAAAGTCAGAGACACAAGGGGGAATGTTACTCATGAAGTCAGAGTCACCAGGTGAAGAGTGACACACGAACCTAAATGGACCACTGGGAGAGTGACAAATCAAGTCAGGGATGACTGGGGGAGTTTGACACACGAAGTCACAGAGACCAGTGGGAGCATTACACACAAAGTCAGAGACACCATGGGGGAGTGTTACAGGCAAAGTCAAGAACAGCAGAGAGAGTGTTATGCAAAAAGACTGAGACAAGAGGGGAGGTGTGAAACATGAAGTCAGAAATGCCATGTGCATCTGTTAGACATGAAGTAAATGACATTAGGGTGAATGTTACAATGAAGTCAAAGGCAAAAGGAGGAGTGTGACAAACGAAGTGAGACATTATATGTGCAGTGTTGCACATGAAGTCAGAGATGACAGGGGAATTGTGACACAAGATTTCAGAGAACCCAGTGTCACTGGGAAACACAAAGTTAGAGAGGCCAGGGGGACTGTTACGCAAGAAGTCAAAGAGGCAATGTGGAGTGTTAAACACAATGTTAGAGACACCATGGGAACTGTGACACAGAGGCAAAGACTCCAGGGGGAGTGTGATACATGAAGTCAGGGATGCCAGGTGGAGTGTGACACACAAATTCAGACACAGCACATGAATTGTTATACACAAAGTAAAAGATCCAGGGGAGTGTGACACATGAAGTCAGAGGCACCACGAGGTGTTTTACACACAAAGTCAGAGAAGGCATGATGAATGCTACACACATCATCAGGATGACAGTGGTGTTTTATACAGGAAGTCAGAAATGCCGGGGAGGTGATACACACTAAGTATAGATGACAGCAGGAGTGTGAAATATGAACTCAGAAACACAAGGGGGAGTGCGTCACCTGAAGTCAGAGATGCTACCTGGTGTGTTACACATGAAATCAGATATGACTTGGGGAGTGTGATACAACAACTCAGACACCAGGTGGAGAGAGAAACACGAAGTCAAAGATGCCACCGTGATTGCTAGTCAAAGATTCTGAGATGCAAGGTGTAGTGTGACAAATGAAGTCAAAGATACCAGTGGGAGAGTGACACCTGAATCAAAGATGATGGGGTTATTGTGCCACACAGAAATGACTGAGGGAGTGTTACAAAGTTTTGTTGCCTGGGGCACTGTTACATAGGAATTCAGACACACCACTTGGGAGTGTTGCACACAAAGGCAGAAACATCACGTGGAATGTTACATATGAAGTCAGAGACACCAGGGGTTGCACACCCAGTCAGTTGCACCATGTGTGGTGTTACACAGGAAGCCATAGACACCAGGGGGAGTCTTACAAATGAAATTAGGGATGCCATGGTGACAGTTACACATGCAGTCCAAGATGTCAGGCAGGTGTGGCACATGAAGACAGAGACACAATGTGGAGTTTAACACAAGAAGTCCAAGAAACCAAGGAGAGTGAGACACCTGATGTCAGAGACGCCAGTGGGAAGTGTTATGCAAGATGTCAGATATGATAGCAGGAATGTTACACGGGACTTCTGTGATGCCTGAAGAAGTGTTATGCATGAATCCTGAGACACCATGGTAGTGTGTTACACACAAGTCAGAGCTCACAGCTAGTTTCAGAAGAAGTCACAGACTACAGGGGGAGTGTTACCCATGAATCAGAGACATCAGGGTGAGTGTTACATAGAAAGTCAGAATCCATGGCACGTGTGACACAAGAAAATGGAGATGACATGTAGAGTGTGACACTCAAAGTCAGAGACACATCAGGGAATGTTACACATGATTTCAGAGATGCCAGTAGGTGTGTTATATGCAAGGTTGGAGAGGCCAGCTGGAGTATTACACATGAAACAAGAGACACAGACAGGAGGGGGATGATTATGTGTGAAGTAGGATATGACAGGGGGAGTGTGAAACACCAAGTCACAACCACCATGAGGAGTATGATACACAGAGACCACAGCTGAAGTTTGAAACATGATCTCAGAGACTCCTGGGGGTGTGTGACAAAGGAATTCCAAGACACCAGGGGGAGTGTGACACAGGAAGTCAGAAATTCCATGGGGGAGTGTGACACACGAAGTCAGAGACTGTAGGGAGTGTGTGACTCAAATTCAGACATAAGAATGGGGAGTGTTATGCCCAAAGTCAGAGATATCAGAGTGAGTTTTAA
Organism: Equus asinus; assembly: GCF_041296235.1. NCBI lineage: Eukaryota > Metazoa > Chordata > Mammalia > Perissodactyla > Equidae > Equus > Equus asinus. The sequence continues at coordinate 1,907,547 of NC_091818.1, forward strand.
ACATGAAGTTAGAGACGCCGTACGGAGTGTTATACACAAAGTTTGAGATGTCATTGGGAGTGTTGCACACAAAGTTATAGATTCCAGTGTGAGTGTGACACATGGAATCAGAGGCACCACAGTGTGTGTGTCACAGAGTCAAAGGTAGTATGGGTTGTGTTACACATGAAGTCACAGTCGCCATGGGGAGTGTGATACACAAAGTCAGAGATGCAAGGCTGAATGTAACACATGAAGTCAGAGACACCAGGGGTATTGTGACACATGAAGTCAGAGACAACATCTGGAGCATTACACAAGATTTCTGAGAAGCCACTGGGCAGTGTCACACACGAAGGAAGAAATACCACATGAAGTGTTACACATGCAGTCAGGGATGCCATGGGGATTGTGACAAAAGAAGTCTGAGTCACCAGGGGAAGCATTACACAGGAAGAGATGCAACCATGAGAGTTACACACAAAGTCAGAGACACCAGGGGGTGTGTGACACATGAAATCAGAGCTGCCAGGGTGAGTGTTACACAAGAAGTCTGAGAGGCCATGGGAGAGTGTTAGACTCAGAGTCAGAAACGTCACATGGAGAGTTACACACGTAGTCAGAGACTCCAGAGGGACTGAGACACACGAAGTCAGAGAGGCCACATGGAGTGATACACACGATGTCGCACACACCAGGAAGATTGTTACAGCCGAAATCTGAGATGACACTGGGAATGTTACACACAGTCTGAGACATCAAGGGGAGTGTGACAAAGTCAAAAACCCAAGGTGTAGTGTTACACAGGAAGTCATAGGCAACAGGGAGTGTGTTACACATGAAGTGAGAGAAGCCATGGGGAGTGTGAAACAGGAAATCAGAGATGCCAGGGGAAGCATTGCACACAAAGTCAGAGGCAAGATGGGAAGTGTTACACACAAAGTCAGTGATCCCAGTGGGAGCATGACTCACAAATTTAGACATAGAGGTATATTGTGACACATGAAATCCCAGATGTCATGGTGAGTGTTATACACTACGTCAAAGATGCCAGGGAGTGTGTGACACACAATGTCATAGATGACACAGGGAGTGTTGCAAAGTCAGAGACAACAGTGGGAGTGTGACAGATGCAGTCAGACATGACAGCACAACTGTTACACTTGAAGTCATAGATGCCATGAGAATTTTACACACAAATTCAGAGATGCCAGTAAGAGTGTTACACACAAATTTATAGACAGCAGGAGCAAGGTGACTCACGATTTCACAGACAGAAGGGGAAGAGTGACACACGAATTCTGAAATGGCAACATATGTGTTAAACATGAAGTCAGAAACATCAGGGGGACTGTGACACAGGAAGTCAGGGACACCAGGTGGACTGTGACACATGATGTCTGAAATGCCAGGGCAAGTGTGACACACAAAGTCAGAAACACAAGTGGTATTGTTACAAAGGAATTCAGATACACCACTGTGTGTATGATACAAGAAGTCAGAGATGTAACAGCAAGTGTGACACATGAAATCAAAGAAATCAGGGGAAGAGTGACACACAAAGTCAGAGGTGAGACAGGTAGGGTTACAAACAAAATCAGAGACTCTAGTGGTAGTGTGAAACGGGAAGTTAGAGATGCCATGTGAATTGTGAAATGAAGTCAGAGATGCCACTGTGAGTATTACACATGATGTCAAAGATGCCACGTGGAGTGTTGCACAGGAAGCCAGACACATTGTGGAGAGTTGCACATGAAATCAGGGATGCAAAGGAGAGTGTGACACATGTAGTCACAAATGACAGGTGGAGTGAGACACAATTATTCAGAAACGACAAGAGGAGTGTTACAAACTAAGAGATGTCAGGGTGAGTCTTACTCATGATGTCAGTGATGACAGGGGGAAGTGTAATGCAGGAAGTCAAAGACACCAGGGGGAGTGTTACACATGAAGTCAGAAACAATAGTGGGAGTGTGACACTGGAAATTAGAGACACCAAAGGAAGAGTTACAGATGAAATCATAGATGCCACTGAGTAGTGTTACATGCAGTCCAAACCAGGTATAGTGTTAAACACGAAGTCAGAGACATGTTTAATGTTAGGAATGAAGTCAGATATGCCACTGGATGTATGAAAGACGAAGTGAGAGATGACATGTGAATTGTGACACATGAAGTCAGAGACAACTGGGAGACTGTAACACAAAAATTCAGAGACTCCATGGAAAGTGTTACACTCGAAGTCAGAGACACCATTGGGAAGTATTATGCATGAAGTCAAAGACATGAAGCAGAGAGTTACAAACGAAGTCAGAGAGACAAGGGAGCATGTTACACATGAAGTAAGAAACACCACAGTGAGAGGTACATATGAGGTAAGCAACAACACTAGGAGTGTAACACATGGTCCAGGAGACGCCAGGGAGAGTGTGAGACATGAAGTCAGAGAAGCAAGGGTGAGTGTTACAAATTCAGAGATGATAACGGGGAATATTAGGCACAAGGTCAGAGATGCCATGGCGAGTTTAACACATGAATTCAGAGACACCATGGGGAGAGTTACACACAAAGTCAAAGATGTCATGGGCGGGTGTTATGCATGAAGTCAAAGACAACTGAGGGAGTGATACACATAAAGTCAGAGACCACAGGTGGAGTTTGATACACGAACTCAGATACAACAGAGTGTTACACACGAAGTCAGAGACAACAGGGAGACAGTTACACACGAAGTCAGAGACATTACAGGGAGTATTACACACAGTCAAAGATGCCAGGTGGAGTGTGAAACATGAAATCAAAGATGACAGGGGAATTGTGAGATACGAAGTCAGATACATGATGGGGAGTGTAACACAGAGTCGAAGACTCCAGGTAGAGTGTGACACAAGAAATAAGAGACGGGGGATTGTGAGACGTGATATCAGAGATGGAATGGGGAGTGTTACACATGAAGCCCAAGAAGCCGAGTTGAGTGCGACACATGAACTCAGAGATGCCACAGTGGGTCTTACAAATGAAGTCAGTGACAGCAGGTGGTGTATTACACAGGAAGTCACAGACACCATGAAGAGTGTTACACACGAAGTCAGAGACACCACAAGGAGTGTGATACAAGTCAGTGATGCCAGGGGAAGTGTTACATGAAATCAGAGGCACCATGGGGAGTGTAACATGGTAAGTCAGAGATGCCACAGGAAGTATGACACACAAAGATAGAGACTACAGGCAGATTGTGACACACGAAGTCAGAGACACCATGGTGAGCTTTATACTAAGGGTCAGAGATGTCAGGGTGTGTGTACCATAAGAGGCTTGAGGCCACATGGAGTGTGACACAGGAAGTCAGAGATCCCACGTGGATTGTTACACATGACATCTGAGATACCAGGCAGAGTGTGACACACAAAATCAGAGACATGAGAAATGTAACATATGATTTCTGAGGTCCAGCAGGGAAGTGTTACACATGAGAGAAGTGCCATGTGGGATGTAAAACAGAGTAAAAGACAACAGAGGGAGTGTTACACACAAAGTCAGAGATGCCACATTTAGTGTTACACAGGAAGTATGAGATGCCAGGGCACTGTGACACATGTGGTCAAAGACACCAAGGGGTGTGTTACACATGAAGATGCCACGTTGAGTGTTACACAGGAAGAGAGAGATACCACAGCAATTTTTACACACGAAGTTGTAGATGCCACAGGGAATGTCAGAGATGCCAATGGGATTCTAACAGGAAGTATGAGACGCCAGGGGACTGTGACACATGAAGTAAAAGACATCATGTGAAGTGCTGCAGATGAAGTCTGAAGCCCAGGTGGAGTGTTACACACGAAGTAGACCTGCCAGGGATATTGTGATGCATGATATTAGAGACGACCGGGGTTTTTGACACACAGATTCAGAGAAGCAACGGGGGTATGTTACACACAAATTCAGAGATGCCACATGGAGTGTTAACCACAAGCCACAGGGGGAGTGTGACACATGAAGCCAGAAATGCCAGGGGGAGTGTTGCACAAGGCCTAAGAGATGACAGGTGTAGTGTTACACACAACATCAGGGATGCCACAGAGAGTTTCACATATGAAGTCAGAGACACAATGCAGAAGTATTACGCATGGTGTCATAGACATGAGAGTGTTACACTTGAAGTCAGAGACTCCATGGGGAGTGGTACACACACAGTCAACGACACCAAGTGGACAGTGACTCATGAAATCAGAGATGACAGGGGGATTGTGAAACATGAAGTCAGAGAAGAGAAGAAGAGTGCTAAACACAAAGTCAAAGACACCAGGGGGAGAGTGAAAGACGAATCAGAGATGACAATCACAGTGTGACGCATGATGAAAGTGATGCCATGGGGTGTGTGAAATATGAAGTCAGAGACAACAGGTGGGGTATGAAACACATTCAGAGATGTCACGGGTTATGTTACACAAGAAGTCAAAGATCCCAGAGAGATAATGACACATGAATCAAAGACAACATGGGACATGTGACACATGAAGTCAGAGAGGCCACATCAAGGGTTACACACAAACTCAAAGACACAGGTGGGAGTGTTAGAAAGGAAGATAGAGATGCAATTGGGAGTGTTACCCACGAAGTGAAAGACACCAGGTGGAGTGTTACAAAGTCAGAAAGACCAGAGCAAGTGTTACACCCAAAGTAAGAGATGCCAGGGTGACTGGGAAACACCAAGGCACAGACACCATGGGGAGTGTGACAGAAGAAGTCACAGATGGCATGTGGAGTGTTAGACAAGAAGTCACAGACAAAAATGTGTTTTATTATACATGGAGTCAAAGATGCCGGGGGTAGAGTTAAACACGAAGTCAGAGAGGGTATGACGACGGTTATACATGAAGTCAGAGACACCAGGGTGGGCTGTGAAACATGAAGTAAGAGATGCCTTGGGGAGTGTGACACACAAAGATGCCAGAAACAGTGTGACACCCAATGTCAGGGCCACAGGGGAATTTTTACACAAAAAGTCAAATACAACAGTGGAAGTGTGAAAGACGTAGTCACAGATGACATGGGCAGTATTCCACATGAAGTCAGCAATGACAGTGGTACTGTGACACATGAACTCAATGACGCTAGGGGGAGTGTTACACATGAAATCAGTGACAGTTGGGGGAGATTTGCACCTGAAGTCAGAGACACCACTGGGGATTTTTACACACAAAATCAGAGACGCCAGGATGAGTGTTACACAGGATGTCAGAGAGGCCAAAGATAGTGTGACACACAAAGTCAGAGATGACTGTTCATCTGTGACACTGAAATTCCGAGATTCCCCAGGGAGTGTTACACACGAAGTCGGAGATGACAGAGGGATTGTTACACATGAAGTCAGAGATGACAGGAGAAGTTCTGCACAAAGTCAGAGATGCCATGGGGAGTGTTATGTACGAAGTCAAAGATGGCAGGGGGACTGTTACAAACGATGTCAAAGATGACACCGGATAGTATTTGGCACAAAGTTAAACACACCAGGGAGAGTCTTTCAAATGATGTCAAAGACACTGGGGTAGTGTTACCCAGAAAGGCCAATGAGACAGTTATGCACAAAGTCAGAGACAGCAGGGTGAGGGTTTCACATGAACTCAGAGATGCCAGTGAGAGTGTTACAAATGAATTTAAAGATGCCGTGGGTAGTTTGATTCAAGAAGTCAGAGACACAAGGAGGAGAGTGTCACACGAAATCAGAGACAACAGGTGGACTATTACACACTAAACCTGAGAACCACTGGGGAGTGTGACATATGAAGTCAGAGATGTTACAAACGAAGTTAAAGAAACCACAGGTAGAGTGACAAATGAAGTCAGAGACAGCAAGTGAATTGTTATGATGTCAGTGACACCAAGGTGTGTGTTACACATGTAGTCAGAGATGCCATGGGGAATGTTAAACATGACGTCAGAGAGGAGATGAGGACTGTTACATACTAAATCAGAGCTGCCAGGTGGACTGTGAAACATGAAGTAAGAGATGACTGAGTGAGTGTTACTCACGAAGTAAATTAGGCCAGGGGAAGAATCATGCATGAATTCACAGACACAAGGGAGAGTATTACTCATGAAATCAGACACACCTTGGGGGTATGTTAAATACGAAGTCAGAGACACCATGTGCAGTGTTACTCAGAGTCATAAATGACACAGGGAGGTGACACACAAAGTGAGTAACGTGACTGAGAGTTTTACACAGGAAATCAGAGACACCACAGGGGAGTGTTACACATGACTGAGGACCTGCCACCTGGAGGGTTACACACAAAGACTGAGAACCAGGGAAGTGTGACATACAAAGTCAGAAATGCCAGGGGTAGGAAGACACAGGAAGACAGAACACCAGGGCATGTGTGACAGATGAAGTCATAAATCCCACAGAGAGTGTGACACACGACTTTAGAGATGCAAGGGGCATGTGAAGCACAAAGTGAGAGATACCACGTGGAGTGTTACACAAGATCTCGAAGACACCAGGGAGAGAGTGACACACGAATTTAGAGATGACATGGAATGTGTGACAAACAAAGTCAGGAACACCACAGGGAGTGTTATACAGGAAATCAGAGACACCATGGGGGAGTGTTACACATGACTGAAGAGAAGCCACATGGACTGCTACACATGAAGTCTGAGAACCAGAGGGAGTGTGACATACGAAGTCAGAAATGCCAGGGGTAGTGTTACACAGGAAGACAGAAACACAAGGGCATGTGTGACAGAGGAATTCATAGACGCCACAGGGAGTGTCACACATGAATTACGAGACATGAGTGGTGTGCAAAGCATGAAGTCAGAGACAGCATGGGGGATGTGATACACAAATTCAGGGACACCAGGTGTAATGTGACACACGAAGTCAGATGCAGAATGTGGATTGTTATACATGAAGTCGAAGATGCCAGGCAGATTGTGACATACAATGTCACACATGCTGGGGGAGTGCAACATGAAGTCAGAGATGCAAGAGGCATTGTGACCGATGAAGTTAGAGACGCCAGGTGGAGTGTTACAGATGAAGTCAGATATGACAGGAGAAGTATTACACACGATCTCAGACACAACAGGGGGATTGTTATACATGAAGTTAGAAACACCAGGGGTAGTATGACACAGAAACTCTGTGACACCATGGTGTGTGTGACAGATGTCAGAGAAGCCACAGACAGTGAGACATGTGAAGTCAAAGACACCGTGCGAAGTGTGACACATGAAGTGGGAGGTGCATGGTGAGGGTTACACTCAAAGTCAGAGATGCCAGGGAAAGTGTGAGACACGAATTCAGAGATGTCATGGTCACTGTTATACTCGAAGTCAGAGACACCAGGGGAAGTCTGACACAGGATCAGAATGCCAGGAGCACCTTGGCCAAGTCACATATTCCTGCCAGTCACCGGGTACCACCAGACCTCCCCCTGCCAGCATCCAGCCCTCACAGGAACAGTAAATACAGTGATGTCCCGCTGATCTGAAACATGCCATCCAGCAACTCATCCCTGACACTCGGACTGTGAGTGGCTGAAGATGGGGACAAAGCCTGTCCCTAGAGACCCTCTGAGCACCAGCTCTGGCAGGCCCAACCGTCCCTTGCTCACAGTTCCGACGAGCTCAGTGGCTCGGTTTCCCAGCCCCCAGCAGGTTGAAAACAGAAAAATAAGAAGGGGGAAAGAGACTACTAGAGCCAGACATACTGAAATTAGGAGAAGTGAGAGGTGAGCAGCAAGGATGGAGACAGGAAAACAATATGCTCAAACATAGGAAGTCCAAGCCCCAGAAGCACAGGCACTTGGCAGAAGGGCGAGTCGCCTGTTACAGACCTCCACAGGCTGTGCCGCTGTACAGCACGAGGTTCAATAATGCCGGTTCACAGAAGTGGACCTGGGTGCTGTCGCTGCAGGAGGGCGAACTTCTGTCACTCCAACACGACTACGTGCATCTCTTATCTGAGAAACCTGTGTGACAAACCAGTGTTTTGAAAGTGGGTTGGGCTCGATGTAACCATAAGTAGCAGATGGAGAAAAGCCCAATTGCCCATCTCGGTCCAGGACGGGTCCCTGTGGAGCCCTGGGACAGTGCACGACAATGGAAAAGACCACCAGGAGATTAGATCGCTGATGGAGACCCACCACGTCTCCACTCCTGGTCATGCTACACGTGCAACTCAAGCTTGCTGGAGAATATTGACAATGTATTTTTGCCTCATGACGTTTCGGAATCATGGGGTCCCATGGCTGGAATGAAACTTGGAGGTGACCCAGTCCCCCCAACACAGGGCTGACAGTACTCTCATCACATCTGCCCACTCCAGATTGCTAATGAAGAATACACTTTCCAAATCCAATAGCTGAGTCTTCCTTCCCAAGAGTTGGAGTCTACATAAACCAGATGATTGCTAAAGGGAAAATGAACATGCAGAATGCATCACACTCCCCCAAGGCAACCTTCCAGACGGGGAAACATTAAATCTTTGTAAAAGTGGGCAGTGTGACAGGGTAGTCAGGGATGAGGGCCACAGGCTGGCAGTCTAAATCCAAACCCCAGCACCACATTTGCTGGCTGTGTGACCTTGAGCCAGTTGCTTAACCTCTCTTTCTCAGGTTTCTCATCCATAAGTGAAGGCAACCCCATCTGCCCCATAGGGCTGTTGTGTGGATTAAATTAAGAAATCCATGTAGAGGCCCTAGCACAGGAGTGGCACAGAGAGAACACTCAGGAATGCCACTGTGCTCCACAGTGCCCCTGAGGGCACAGCCAGGTCAGTCTGAAGGCACAGCCTAGCTCACACCAAGCCGCTGTGAGAAACATGCGTGGCTCCCACTGCCGGCACAGCAAAGGCCACTGTCAGCTGGGAGCACAGCATGGAGCCCACCCACGGGGGCCCAAAGTCCAGTGCGGCCTCTTATGTGCTGAGCGACCTGGGAAGGGGTCCCAGCCTCGCTTTCCTCATGTGTGGAAGGAGGGGAAGTCTCCCCACCAGTCCTGCTCCAGTGGGGTGACCACAAGGACCGCAGGGATGAGCCTGGCTTCCAGCCCCCTTGCCTCCCACATGCACGCACACGTGCATGTGCTGCACTCTCCCACTTCCTGTCCTCCTTGCATGCTGCTGCCCCCACACCCACCCTGAGACTGGGAGGGTGACCCGACGGCGGAGGCAGGGAGTGGTCATGATGGGTGACAGAGGCTGGCTCTATAGTTCCGCCACTCGCCAGGCCTCGTCTCCATGTCTTATGCACGCTCCCTCATCTAACAGCTGAACAGTCCCGTGAGGCCAAAATTGTTAGTTACTGTTATCGTTGTCGTTGGGTGGCTGAGCACAGGCTCTGGGAACTGCTGCAGGATTCCAATCCCAGCTCTGCTACTTACTGGTTATTTTGGAACTTCAGTTTCCTCCTCTATAAAATGGGGCTAATAACACCACCTTCTGAGACTATTTGAAAGGACTGAAGTGTTAGTGCCCATGAAGCACTTGGAAAGGCGCCTGGCCCATGGGAATGCTCCCCACTGTTAGCTGTGCCTGGCAGTACCACCTGTATTCAGAGGAGGCCACTGAGGCTGAGAGAGGTGAGGTAACTTGCTCAGGGTTTCACAGGCAGAAGATGGTTCAGGCTGGGGACAGTGGGGGCATGACTAGAAACCCAGGCAGCCTGTGCCCTTAACCACCAAAGTCCATTGAGCAGGGCCCTTCCTGGGGCGTGGACCTAGGCAGTGTCTGAAATGACATCAGGCGTGATGGGAGGGACCTATTGGACCTTTCATGCTAAGGGGTAAGGTCCTTTAGCAAGGGCTGGAGGACCAGGTCTGAAGGCCCACCGAGGCACAGCCAGCCCAGGACTGGGAGCCAGAAAGCCCCCCACCTCCTTACTGTGTCTTCAGGCAGGTCCCCTGCCTTCTCTGAACATTCTCCTCTGTGAACCTGACTCCCAATCCCAAGCCACCCACCTGGGGGAGATCAAACATCACCAGAGACGGGAGGAAGGCACCTCATGGGGCTCTCTGCCTAGGTCTGGCTGACAGCCCTTTTACTTTAAGACATGGTCAACAGATAAGTATGTCAGCCAGAAAAGGCTTGGATAGGCTTCTGTGCTCCTGCAAAGGGCCTGGGGACCATCAGAATTCCTAAACCAGGCCTGTCCACTTCTGGTCCAGAGGGCAGCAGGATGGTAGGTGTCACAGAGAGCCAGGCCTCGAACCAAGAAGGCCCAGCAAGGTGAGCCCCCGCTCCACCAGTTGTTTCCCCACCCCAGCAGCCAGGCAGGGTGGTCACTGCTGAGGGGCCCCCATGAGAGACAGGCTAGGCGGGTGGACTGCTCGCCAAGGAAAACCAAGCCCCTGCAGAGGCACCCTCTGGGAGAACAGAGACTGGATGTGCTGCAGAGAATGCCCAGTCAGTTGAGCTGCAGCAGGCCCTGCAGGCTGCTGAAGAGCCAGCCCTCCCAGCCGAGAGGCTGCAGCAGTCCCATGCTGCTGAGAGACCAGTGGACCTGGGGCTCCTGCTTGCAAGCCATCGCCAGTTCTGGGATCACCCCTGTCCTGCCTCCCTCATGGGCCATTGGGGGCCCCAAATGGGACCACAGAGTGACAGTGCTTCATGCTGTACTGAGCCAGGGGCATCATGTGGGAACAGGTGCACAAGTCAAGCCTGGATTCACTTTGCTGGTTATTCATCATCTTATTGCCCACAGACGGGTGAACTGAGGCTCAGAGAGGCGACATGTCCTTCCCAAGGTCCCACGTTAGCAAAGAACAGGCGGTACAGTTGGGTCCTGTCACACCAGTCGATGAGCCTCGAGGGGCAGTGTGCTTGGGACAGGGTCACAGCTTCCTCAGGCACAGGCCGAGGTCAGGAGATGGGTGGCTGGCTGGGGCATAAGATCTGAGGGCCAGGGTCCCAGAGGTGGGACCTGAGAGACAGGCTTAGCAGAGAACACCATGTTCTGTGAGCAGCCAGTGTAAGTGTGGCTTGAAAGTCACTTTGGAATTGGGGAGCACCAGAGTCTGAAGGGCAGTGAAGGTCAGCCAGTGCGCAGGGCTCCAGGGGGGCTCCACCTGGTCCCTCTGGGCCTCCTGGGGGACTTTTGGGGTCTCTGGGACTCCCGCTCCCTCAGCCACTCAACGTCCTTCTGACTGGCTTACATAAAGGGGTTTGCAGAGAGGTTTTATCTGAGCAAAAGTTTTCTTGACAAAAAAATTAAAAACTGAATAATTGTTGCCTATATAAGTGAAGCAAGTGAAGAAGACCCTGCAAGGGCGAGCGCTGCTGGGAAGGCCGTGCACAGCCAGGCCTGAGCCCTAGGACCCCATGGCCCCCAGCCACATTTTCTTTCCTGGTTTTCTCTATTCCTTTCCTGCCTCTTCCCTCTCTCTTTACAGAACACCCCTCAAGCTCAAGAAATTGGTTCTTGTTCTTTTCTTCCGGTAGTCCAGGACATGAACTGTCCTGAGGAAGGAACAGAATGCTCTCCTCCATGAGCAGCTGGAAGTGTGTGAGCACCCTCACCCCCAGGCTGCCCGAAGTCAGCAGGGCTCTGAGTGGAGCTGGAGGAGGCCCTCCTCGGGAGGGGGCTGGGGCTGAGGGGCGGGCACTGATGGAACAGACCGGCTTCCCTCCAGACACCTGGTATTTCTGTTTCAAAACCTGCCACGTACACGTTGTGGAAGGGGGTGTTGTCACCTCCTTGTATTTATTGACCCCGCTGGTCCCAGCCAGGTAGGGACCACACACAGGAATCACACTTCACAGAATTTGTCACTGGTTTCCTCCCTCTGTGCTTGCAACAAATGACTGGCCTTCACTGAGCCTTGCTTTCCAAATCTGCAAAATGGGGATATGCCCCTTGTCCCCCACATTTCCTGGGCTTTGACAATGGACAAAGAAGAGAGGGAGAGAATGAAGAAGAGAAGGAGGAAGAAGGCAGAGCCTTCTGGTGAAAAAATGGAAATATTCACTGTGCAGCCCTATGTGGTATCAGCTTGAGTTTTAAAGTCCAATGGGCCAGCACTTGCCACCTCAGCCAACTATGCATGATTTATGTGGCCTCAGCAGGTTGTGTAATTTCTGCCCCTCAGTGTCCTTGTTTACAAAATGGGGACAGTGACATCCTCTTCACAGGGTTCTTTGAGGTCTGAACCGGGTCACCTGGGAGAAGAAGCTGCATAGAGGACTCATGGCCACCAAGTGGTGAAGGCCTCTCCTTTCCCTTCTGGCCAGGCACCAGGTCCCCAGCATTCCCCTCCCATCACAGCTCCTTCTGCTCCAGCTATCCCCCACAAAATGAACTTCACCTGGCAGGAGGACTCAGAGAATTAAAACACGCAATCAAACAGCTTCTTGACGGGAAATGCTTCGGAAATCTTCGGCTCCAGTTACTTCTCACTCTAATTTTGTTCTCGGGTGCAGATTATGCATGAGATGTCATATCGTGCTTTGCCTGGTGCTCCACACACCAGCAGGAGGCACCTGGCATCACCTGCTGCTCATGCCTCCCCCTGCCCGTGAGTGGCATAATGAGGGCAGCCAGCAGACTCCAGAGTTCCCCTGGGCAAGAAGGCCCAGCCTGGACACCCTGGCACCCACAGGCCCCTCTTCATCCACAGTGTGGACTCCCGTGGCCATCCCACCAACCATCTCCCCACTGGCCTGGCCTCCTCCAGCATGCCCCCCCGCTGAGGGACCCTGCAGTCCTCAGCTCCCCCCTGGACCAGCTTCCCACCACTGCTGGATCAAGTGCAAACCCCTTGCTGCCCTCCATTCCTGCTGGAGCAGTGTAGGCTCCAGCCCCCACCCCAGCTTGGTCCTAAACGTCTTGCTTTTCCCCAACTCACCTCCAAGCTAAGGAAATGTTGCTGCCCTGCAAGACGAGCAGCACCAAGCTAACTCGCCTATGGCATCTCCTGTGGAATATCCTCCCCAATGGCTTGGCCCACCCTGCCCACCACAGTCATGCTCCATCCTCAGTGCTCTCAGAGCCCCTGCGCCCAGCTCCACATCCCAGTCTTGTTGAATGGCTGGGATGGCTGTCCATAGAGGACACTAGGCCGAGCCCTTCCAGGGAAGGCCTGGGTCCCAGTCCTGTTTCCCGTGTGCCACACAGTTCTTAGCACAGAACTGAGGCCAAACACGGGCTGACCAGGCCTCTCTTTCTTTCCTCAGAAAACCTCTTTCCTTCCCCAGCTGCTCCTCTTGCCCAGCTCCATGTCAGCATGGGTATTCTGTGCCCGTGGGCAGAGGAGGCTTTCTCTTTGATCCCAACAGGCCATATTTTGCATCCTGCCTATTGGAGAAAAGCCACCAGTCACAGCTCAGAAGCTCCTCAAGCTCTGGTAAAGGGAAATGCCTCCTGAGAACCCTGGGCCCCCAGGGTGGGACTGTGCCACTGGGTCCTGGCTTTTCATCCTCCCTTCTCTTTTCCCCAGGCCAGTCACTCACCCAAGTCCCTCAGATCCTGAGAAAACAGCCCAAGCCCACAGGCTCCAAGCCTAGCAGCCTCCCCTCATGGGGGCTTTCCTGGAATGAAGAACAATCATTCCCCTCTCCTTTGGTGGCTTCTGGCTTATTTGCAGATGTCCTCAGGTTTGAACATAATGCTGCCTCAAATCCTGTGGGGAGGCGTTGGCCACAGTCAATAAAGGACCCCAAGAACAAAGCCTTCCTAACTACAAAAGAAAATGGGTGCTTCTCAGCCCTCACCGTCTTGGATCTCTCTGCTCGCTCCCTAACTCTTCAAATATTTTTGACCACCTGACACCATTGAACACCCTTCTTTTGTGCTGGGAATTTTCCACCTTAAGAGTTTAGGCTTGGGGGCCAGTCTGGTGTTGTAGTGGTTAAGTTCACACGTGTTGCTTCAGTGTCCTGGAGCTCACAGCTTTGGATCCTGGGCACAGAGCTAACAGTGCTCATCAAGCCATGCTGTGGAAGCATCCCACACAAAGTAGAGGAAGATAGGCACAGATGTTAGCTCAGCAGCAATCTTCCTCAAGAAAAAAGAGGAAGATTGGCAATAGATGTTAGCTGAGGGCCAGTCTTCCTCACAGAAAAAAAAGGCTCCTCTGGGCAGAGGTCAGAAGCTGGATCTCCCAGCCTCCCTTGCAGGCACAGGCACCTTATTGGCACCACCAAGCAGACACAGGTGTGAATTGTTAACTCAAAAATCAGTGACACAAGCATCAAATCAGAAGCAGGAATCTGTGTAGTCCATCTGCTGAGGTAGACGGTCAAGTGGTGACATCTGGTGTTCAGTGACAGCAGCATGAGTTGAGCCAGTGTGCATGGGCCAAGCTGTGGTATCCGAATGGGAACAAGGCCTCTGATGCGGTTCAGGTATGGCTCACATGTGGTTTAGGTGTGGTTGAAGCGTGGTTCAGGTGTGGTTCAAGTGTGGCACATATGTGGTTCAGGCATGGCTCAGGTGTGGCTCACGCATGGCTCAGTCACGGCTCAAGTGTGGCTCAGGTGTGGCTGATGCATGCTTCAGGCATATTCACAAGGTCCAGCTGTGGCTGACACAAGGTTCAGAAGTGGCTGACACGTGGTTCAGGCATGGCCGGCATGTGATTAATGTGTGGCTGGCATTCGGTTCAGGAGTAGCTGACACATGGTTCAGGCGTGGCCTGCACACAATTCAGGTGTGGCTTATATGTGTTTCAGGCATGTTTTGCACATGAATCAGAGGTCGCTGACATGTGGTTAAGGCATGGCTCACAGTGACAGGCATGGGTGACACGTGTTTCAGGTGTGGGTGACGTGTTTCAGGAGTGACTGACACGTGGTTAAGGCATGGCTGACACGTGACTCAGGCGTGGCTCACATGTGACTAAGGGGTGGTATACACATGACTCAGGCGTGACTGGCACATGGTTCAAGCATGGCTGACACATGATTCAGGCATGCCTCCCACCGGGGTCAGGTGTAGCTGACACATGACTCAGCTGAGGCAGCCATGTGGAACAGGAGTGCCTGAGACATGATGCAGGTGTGGTTCACACATGGTTCATGCATGGCCTTCACATGGTTCGGGCATGGCTGGCACGTGGCTCAAGGCACATCTGACACATTACTCAGGCATTTCTGACGTGTGATTCAGGTATGGCACGCATTTTGTTCAGGTGTGGCTGATGCGTGTTTCAGGGTTGGCAAGTGTGTGGTTCAGTCATGGCTGGTGCATGGTCCCGGCATGGGTGTCAGGTCTTTCAGACATGGCTGACATGTGACTCAGGCATGTGCGACACATGACTCAGGCATTGGTGACGTGTGACTCAGGTGTGGTTGACGTGTGGCTCAGGAATGACTGAAATGTGACTCATACTTGGCTCAAACGTGATTCAGATGTGTCTGGCATGTGCTTCAGTTGTGGCTGACACACAACTCAGGTGTGGCTGGCACATGACTCAGCTGTGGCTGACACTTGACTGAGGCATGTCTCACACCTGGTGCAGGAGTGGCTGACATGCAGCTCATGTGTGAGTTTAGTGTGGCTGTCATGTGGCTCAGGTGTGGCTGCCATGTGGTTAAGAAGTGGATGACATGTGGTTCAAGCATGACTGGACCAAGGTCAGGAGATGCTGGCTCATTATTCAGGGTTGGTTGCCACACGGTGGGCACATGGCTCACACATGGTTCATGCAAGAGTGGCATGTGATTCCGGTGGGTGTGGCATGTGGTTGAGGCGTGGGAGGAATGCGCTGGCAAGTGATGCAGGCATGGTTTGCATGTGGTTCTGGTGTGGCTGACGTGATTCAGGTGTGTCTGACACATGTTTCAGGGGTGTGTGATGCTTCGCTCAGGCCTCAGTGACACGTGATTTCTGTGTGGCTGACACTTGGTGTGTCGCGGTTGACACATGGCTCAGGTGTGGATGACAGGTGGTTCAGACGTTGGTGATAGTTGTTTCAGGTGTGGCTGGCACGTGACCCAGGCATTCATTGCACATAATTCATGCATGGCAGACGTGTGGTCACGTGTGTGTGACATGATGTACAGGTGTGGCTCACACGTGACTCACATGTTGTTGACACTTGGCTGTCATGTACAGAGTTCTGGTTGGCATGTGGCTCACACATGGCTTAGCCATGGTTTATGTGTGGCTCACATGTGGTTCGTGTCTTGTTCAAGCATCGAAGGTGTGTGCTTCACATGTGGTTCAGATGTGTTTCAAGGGTGTCTCATCTGCAGTTCAGGTGTGGTTCAGGTGTGGCTCACACATGGCTCAGGTGTAATTCAGATGTGGCTCAGACATGACTCATGTGTGGGTTACATATGGTTCAGGAGGGTTTCACATGTGATTCTGGTGTGGCTCACACATGCTTGAGGTGTAGCTGAGCCATGGCTCACATGTAATGCAGGCGTGTCTCAGAAATGGGTCGGGGTGGCTGCATATTATTCAGGTGTTTATCACCAATGACTCATGCATGGCTCAGGTATGGCTCATGCATGGATGGGGTGTTGCCAAGGCATGGCTTGCACATTGTTCTGGTGTGGCTGGCATGAGATTCAGGGAAGGCACGCAAGTGGTTCCAGCGTGACTGACTTGTGGTTCACATGAGGCTATGTGGTTCAAGTGTGACTGGCACTTGGTTCAGGCCTGGCTGGCACATGACATACGCATGGCTGAGACATGATTCAGGTGTGGCTCACACGGGATTCAGGCGTGGCTGACACATGACTCAGCTGAGGCAGCCAATGACACAGGAGTGCCTGACACGTGACGTAGGTGTGGTTCACACATGGTTCATGCATGGCCTTCAGGTGGTTCAGGCGTGACTTTCACGTGGCTTATGCATGCCTGACACATTACACAGGCGTGCCTGACATGGGATTCAGGCATGACATGCATGTTGTTCGGGTGTGACTGATGCGTATTTCAGGCTTGGTAGGCCTATGGTTCAAGTGTGGCTAGTGTGTGGTTGAGGCATGGGTGATTGGTGGTTCAAGTATTGGTGACATATGGCTCAGACATAGCTGACATGTGTCTTATGTGTGAGTCCAGTGTGGCTGACGTGTGGTTCAGGTGTGGCTGGCTTGTGGTTCAGATGTGGTGGCATGTGGTTCAAGCAAGGCTGTACCAAGGTCGAGAGATGCTGGCTCGTTGTTCAGGGTCTGCTGGCACAAGGTAGGCACATGGCTCACACGTGGCTCATGTGTGACTGGCACATGGCTCCTCTGGGTCTACCATGTGGTTCAGGCGTGGCAGGAACTTGCTTCAGGCGTGGCTGTCATTTGATACAGGTGTGACTGCCACGTGGTTCTGGTTTGGCTGACATGTGTTTCAGGTGTGTCTGACACGTGTTTCAGGGGTGGGTGATTCGTGGTTTGGGCATCGGTGACACATGATTCGGGTGTGGCTGAGACATGGTTGTGGTGCCGTTGCCACATGGCTCAGGCGTGGCTGACATGTGCTTCACTTGTGGCTGACACATGGTTCAGACGTGGCTGAAAGTGGATCAGGTGTCGTCACAATGGGACTTTTGGATGGCTGAAATGTGACTCTGGATTGTCTGGCATGTGCTTCAGCCATGACTCACATGTGACTCAGGCGTGGTTGACACGTGGCTCAGGAATGACTGAAACGTGACTCATGCTTGGCTAAGATGTCATTCAGATGTGCCTGGAATGTGCTTCAGTTGTGGCTGACACTTGACTCAGGCGTGTCTCACACCTGGTGCAGGAGTGGCTGACATGCATCACATGTGTGAGTCTAGTGTGGGTGACATGTGATTCAGGTGTGTGTGACACGTGTTCCAGTGGTGTGTGATGCTTCGTTCAGACCTCAGTGACACGTGATTCCTGGGTGGCTGACACTTGGTGTGTCACAGTTGACACATGGCACAGGCATGGCTGACACGTGGTTCAGATGTGGCTGGCACGTGAATCATGCATGGCTGACACACGACTCAGGCATGGCTCACACGTGACTCAGGCATTCATCACGTGTGTGTGACATGCCATACAGGTGTGGCTCCCACATGACTCACACGTTGCTGAAATGTGGCTCCCACATACTCATTCGTGGCTGGCACGTTGCTCATGCATGGCTCAGCTGTGTTTCATGTGTGGCTCCCCTGTGGTTCATGTGTGGTTCAAGCATCGGACATGTGTGTTTCACATGTGGCTCAGATGTGGTTCAAGGCTGTCTCACATGTGGTTCATGCATGGTTCAAGTGTGGCTCACACATGGTTCAGGTGTAATTCAGGCGTGGCTAACACACGACTCATGTGGGTCACACATGGTAGAGGACACTTTCACACGTGATTTAGGCATAGCTCAGCCATGGCTCACACATGTTTCAAGCATGCCACAGAACTGGCTCACATGTGGCTGGCACATGATTCAGGCTTTTGTCATGCATGGCTCACACATGGCTCAGGTGTGGCTCATGCATGGCTATGGTGTTGCTCAGGCGTGGCTCACATGTGTTTGTGGCATGGTTGGCATGTGGTTCAGGCATGGCAGGCAAGTTGTGCCAGTGTGGCTGACACGTGCTTCAAGTGAGGCTGACACATGCTTCAAGTGAGGCTGACCTGTGGTTCAGGTGTGACTGGCACTTGGTTCAGGCCTGGCTTGCACGTGACTTCGGCATGGCTGAGACGTGACTCAGGCACGGCACACACGTTATTCAGGAGTGGCCGGGACATGACACAGGTGAGGTGGCCACATGACACAGGTGTGCCTGACGCTTCACATAGGTGTGGTTCACACATGGTTCATGCATGGCCATTGTGTGGTTCAGGGGTGGCTGGTGCATGGTTCACGCATGGGTGGCAGGTGGTTCAGGCGTGGCTGACATGTGACTCAGGCATATTTGAAACATGACTCCAGTGTGGCTAACACATGTCTCAGGCATGGCTGACACGTGACTCAGGGATTCATCGCACAGTATCCATACGTGGCAGACCTTTGCTTCACATATGGGTGACATGGTGTTCATATGTGGCTCCCACGTGACTCACGTTGCTGACACGTGGCTCCCACATACTCAGGCGTGTCTGGCATGTGGCTCACACATGGCTCAGTCCTGTTTCACGTGTGGTTCCCATGTGCCTCATGTGTGGTTCAAGCATTGAACATGCATGCTTCACACATGGCTCACATGTGCTTCGAGTGTGTCACATGTGGTTCAGGCATGGTTCAAGGAGGCTCACACATGGTTCAGGTGTAACTCAGGTGTGGCTCACACATGACCCATGTGGAGGTCTCATATAGTTCAGGAGGGTGTCACCCGTGATTCAGGCGTGGCTCACAGGTGGTTCAGCCATGGCTCAGCCATGGCTCACACGTAGTTCAGGCGTTCCTCATACTGGTGTCAGGTGTGGCTGACACATGATTCAGGAGTTTGTCACACCTGGCTAACACATGTCTCAGGTGAGGCTCACAAATGGCTGGAGCGTTGCTCCGGCCTTGCTCACACGTGGCTCTGGCATTGTTGGCATGTGGCTCAGGCATGGCTGACACGAGACTCAGGTGTTTCTGACACGTGTCTCGGTCATGGCATGCATTTTGTTCAGGTGTGGCTAATGCGTGGTTCAGGCATGGGTGACTGGTGGTTCAGGCATGGCTGACATGTGACTCAGGCATGTGTGAAACATGCCAGGTGTTGGTGACATGTGACTCAATCGTGGCTGACATGTGGCTCAGGTGTGGCTACAACGTGACTCATGCGTCGTTCAAACGTGATTCAGGCTGCTTGTGTGGCATGTTCTTCAGCCCTGGCTCACATGTGACTCAGGCATGGCTGACGTCTGGTGCAGGAGTGGCTGGAACATGACTCATGTGTGGCTCAATTGTCATTCAGGTGTGTCTGGCATGTGATTCAGTTGTCGCTGACACTTGACCTAGGCGTGGTTGACACGTGACTCAGCTGTGGCTGACACGTGACTCAGGCATGTCTTGCACGTGGTGTAGGTGTGGCTGACTCATCACTCAGGCATGGTTCACACGTGACTTAGTTGTGCCTGACTTGTGATTCAGCCTTGGCTCACACATTGTTCAGGTGTGCCTGATGCGTGGTTCAGACATGGCTGGCATGGGGCTCAGGTGTGGCTGGTGCGAGGTTCAGCAATGGGGGACAGCGGTTCAATTGTTGGTGACACATGGCTCACACGTGGCTGACATGTGGCTTATGTGTGAGTCCAGTGTGGCTGACTTGTGGTTCAGGTGTGGCTGGCTTGTGGTTCAGATGCGGATGGCATGTGGTTCAAGCAAGGCTGTACCAAGGTCGAGAGAGGTTGGCTCGTTATTCAGGGTCCATTGGCACAAGGTAGGCACATGGCTCACATGTGGCTCCATCGTGTGCCATTAGTGCTATCAGAGTGTCGGGGTATTGGTTCCGGCATGTCTGGCAGTTGGTTCCCTCATGTCCAGTGGGTGTTTCCGGCGTGTCCAGCATGTTGATCCAGCCTTTTCCGGAAATTGATTCTGGAGTATCCTGGACCTAGTTCTGGTGTATCCAGCAGGTGATTTTGGCATGTCCGACATGTTGTTCTGGCATATTAGTCTGGTGGTTTCAGCTTGTCTGGCAGGTGTTTGTGGCCTGTCCGGCACCTCCTTCTGGCATATTCGGCAGGTGGTTTCAGTGTTTCTGGCACCTGGTTCCGGCATATCCAACAGGTGGTTCCGAAGTTTCTGGCAGGTGGTTCCTCTGTGTCTGGCATGTGGTTCTGGTACCTTCGGAAGATGGTTCCGGCCTGTTGCTTGAGTGCTTGTGGCATGGCCGGGAGTCAGTTCTGTGTGTCAGAGTAATGGTTTCAGTGTGAGTGGTGGGTGGTTCCAGGTTGTTCTGGCATGTCCGGTGGGTGCTTCCTGTGTGTCTGGTGGGTCGTTCTGCATGTCTGTTTGGTGGTCCCAGAGTGTCCGGCGGGTGGTTCTGGCATGGATGTCAGGTTTTTCCGGGCGTCCAAGTGGCGTATCCAGAAGGTGATTCTGGCATATCTGGCAGGTGGTTCTGTAGCGTTAAGCAGGTGGTTCAGGTTTGTCCAGGAGGTGGTTCCGGCGTGTCCGGCACATGGTTCTGGCATATCTGAGAGGTGGTTCCGGCATGCCCGGCATGTGATTCTGGAGTGTCTGTCAAGTGGTTCTGGCGTATCCGGCAGGTGATTTTGCCATGTGAGTCAGGTGGTTCTGGCATGTCCTGAAGGTGTTTCCGGCGCATTCTGGACCTGATTCTCGCATCAGCGGTGGATGGTTCCAGAGTGTCCAGATGATGGTTCCAACATTTCCAGCAGTTGGTTCCAGCATGTCAGGCAGGTGGGTCACACATGTGCGGCAGCTGGTTCCAGCATTTGCCACAGATGGTTCTGGCGCATCCAGAAGGTGGTTTTGGCATGTCTGGCAGATGGTTCAGTCTTGTGCTGCAAGTGGATCCGTCGTGTGGGGCACCTGGTTCCGGCGTATGCTGTGCCTGTTTCTGGCATATCCGGCAGGTGGCTCCAGCTTGTCCGGAAGGTGGTTCCGTTCTGTGTGGCACATGGTTATGGGGTATCATGCAGGTGATTTCGCCGTGTCTGGTGGGTTGTCCAGGCACGTCCGACACCTGGTTCTGGCTTGTCTGGCAGGTAGTTTCAGCGAATCAGGCACCTGGTTGCGGCGTATCCAACATGTGGTCCTGGCATGTCTGGAAGGTGATTTGGTTGTATGCAGCACATGGTTCCAGCGTATCTGGCAAGCAATTTTGCCGTGTCCGGCAGGTGGTTCCAGCATGTCCAGCACCTGGTTCTGGCATCTCTGGCAGGTGGTTCAGTCGTGTCTGGCCCCTGGTCTTGGCATGTGCTACACCTGTTTCCAGTGTATCCCAGAGGTGGTTCTCACGAGACTGGCAGGTGGTCCAGGCATGTCCAGCAGGTGGTCCCGGCGTGTCTGGCACCTGGTTCTGGCCTGTGCTGGACCTGTTTCTGATGTATCCATCACATGGTTCCGGCATGTCCGGCACATGATTTTGGCGTATTTGGCAGGTGGCTTCAGCGTACGGGGTGCCTGGTTCCGATGTATCTGATGGTTGGTTTCATGCTGTCTGGCAGGTGGTTCCTGTGTGTTTGGCATGTGGTTCCGGTACGTCCTGAAGGTGGTTCTGGCGTGTCCGGCAGGTGGCTACTGTGTCTCCAGAACCTGATTCTGTTGTGTGCTGTTCCTGTTTTCAGAGTGTCCAAGTGTTGGTTCCTGCATGTCTGGTGGGTGATTCTGGCATATCCAGCATGTTGATCTAGGCTTTTGTGGAAATTGGTTGCGGAGTCTCCAGGACCTGGTTCCAGTGTATCCAGCAGGTTATTTTGGCATGTCCGACAGGTTGTTCTGGCGTGTTAGGCTGGTGGTTTTGGCTTGTCTGGCAGGTGTTTGTGGCATGTCCGGCACCTGGTTCTGGCATATTCAGCAGGTGGTTTGTCTGTATCAGGCACCTGCTTCCAGCATATCCAACAGGTGGTTCCGAAGTTTCTGGCAGGTGGTTCCTGTGTCTGGCATGTGGTTCTGGTACATTTGGAAGATGGTTCCGGCCTGTCTGTTGAGTGCTTGCAGCATTGCCAGGAGTCGGTTCTGGCGTGTCAGAGTGATGGTTCCAGTGTGTCCAGTGGGTGCTTCTAGGTGGTTCTGGTGTGTCCGGTGGGTGCTTCTGGTGTGTCTGGTGGGTCATTCTGCATGTCTGTGTGGTGGTTCCAGAGTGTCCGGCAGGTGTTTCTGGCATGGATGTCGGGTTCTTCTGGTGGGTATTCCAGACACACATGTGTGGCAGGTGGTTCTGGCTTTTTCCACAGATGGTTCTGGCGTTTTCCACAGATGGTTCTGGCATTTTCCACAGATGGTTCTGGCACAGATCCAGAAGGGGGTTTTGGCATGTCCGGCAGATGGTTCAGTCTTGTCCAGCAGGTGGATCAGTTGTGTGGGGCACCTGGTTCCGGAGTGTGCTGTGCCTGTGTCTGGCATATCCAGCAGGTGGCTCTGGCATGTCTGGCAGGTAGTTCCGTTCTGTGTGGCACATGGTTATGGGGTATAATGCAGGTGATTTTGCCATGTCCTGAGGGTTGAACAGGCATGTCCGACACCTGGTTCTGGCTTGTCTGGCAGATGTGTCAGTCCTGTCTGGCACCTGGTCTTGGCGTGTGCTACACCTGTTTCCAGTGTATCCGGGAGGTGGTTCTCACAAGACTGACAGATGGTCCAGGCTTGTCCAGCAGGTGGTCCTGGCATGTCGGAACCTGGTTCTGGCCTCTGTGGGACCTGTTTCTGATGTATCTGTCACATGGTTCTGGCGTGTCCAGCACATGGTTCTGGCAATTTGGCAGGTGGCTTCAGCGTACTGGGTGCCTTGTTCCGGCGTATCTGACAGTTGGTTCCATGGTGTCTGGCAGGTGGTTCCTGTGTGTTTGGCATGTGGTTCTGCTATGTCCTGAAGGTGGTTCCAGAATGTCTGGCAGGTGGCTACCGTGCATCCGAGATGTGGTTCCAGCATGTCCGGCAGGTGGCTACTGTGCGTCCGAGATGTGATTCCATCATGTGCAGTTGGTGCTTTCAGAGTGTTCAGGTGTTTGCTCCGATGTGTCTGGCTGTTCATTCCTGCATGTCCGGTGGTTGAGTCCAGTGTTTCCAGCAGCTTGTTCTGGACTTTTCTGGGAATTGGTTCTGGCATATCAGGACCTGGTTCTGGTGTATCTGGCAGGTGATTTTGGCATTTCTGGCAGGTTGTTTCAGCGTGTTTGCCTGGTGGTTCTGGCTTTATGACAGGTGTTTGTGGCGTGTCTGACACCTCATTCTGATGTATTTGGGAGGTGGTTTCAGTGTATCTGGCATCTGATTGAAGCATATCCAACAGGTGTTTCCAATGTGTCTGGCATGTGGTTCTGCTATGTTTGGAAGATAGTCTGTTGTGTGCTGCCGGCATGTCCAAGAGAAGGTTCTGCCATGTCAGAATCATTGTTCCACTGTGTCTGGCAGGTGGTTCCAGGTGGTTCAGGCATGTACTGTGGGTGCTTCTGGTGTGTCTGGTGGGTCATTCTGGCATGACTGTTTGGTGGTTAGAGTGCACTGGGTGGTTTTGGCATGTTTCTCAGAGTTTTCCACTGTCTAAGGGGCATGGTTCCTTCGTATAAGTCAGGTGAGTTCTTTCTCAGCTTCCTAAAGAGCTGGAAGCAAGATGGTTTGCGGCTTGTCTCACCTAGAGAAATGGAGACAGTGCTTTGTGCCTTCAACCACTAGAGTGAGGTAGGGCATGGCTGAGAGCAAAGAAGCCTTTCTGACATATGTGCTTTCTGACACTTTCTACGGAAGAGCAGAACGGCAGTTGGTTAAAAGCCTATTGTCTCTCTCTTCCTAAGCATGTGGAAGAACAATCATCCAGCCCACATCCCCATTCCTTAAGGGGAAAATGTGGGCATTTCGTCAGAGATGAGTTGGCAAGGTGGAAATGTGGCAGAAGCAGAAGTTCAAAATCGGCGAGTTAAGGGCTGAAAAGAAACGGCCTTCAGCTGCCTTTGTATGAGATGTTCCCTAGACTCTGTAAGAGCACTGTGGAAAGCGAGATCTTTCTCAACTTACTAAAGAGCTGGAAGCAAGACAGTTTGTGGCTTGTCACCCCTTGAGTGGTGGAGCCAGAGTCAGTGCCTTGGGCCTTCCACCTCTAGAGCAATGGAGGGCATGGCCGAGGGCAAAGGGGCCTTTCTGACATGGGTGCTTTCTGACACTCTCTCCACCACTGCACAATGGGGGTTTGTAAAAAACCTATTGTCTGTCTCCTCCTAAGCATGTGGAAGCACAATCATCTGGGCCAGGTCCCTGTTGCTTAAGGGGACATGTAGCCATTTCGTCTGAGCTGGGTTCGCAAGGTGGAAATGTGGTAGAAGCAGAAGTTCAAAATTGGTGAGTTAAGAGCTGAAAGGAAATGGCGTCCTGCTGCCTTTGTATGAGATGTTCCCAGGATGCTGTAAGATCACTGTGGAAAGCGAGTTCTTTCTCAGCTTCCCAAAGACCTGGAAGAAAGATGGTTTGTGGCTTGTCTCCCCTTGAATGGTGGAGCCAGAGCCAGTGCCTTGTGCCTTCCACCTCTAGAGCAATGGAGGTCATGGCTGAGAGCAAAGGGGCCTTTCTGACATAGGTGCTTTCTGACACTCTCTCCGCCAGTGCACAATGGTGGTTGGCAAAAAGCCTATTGTCTGTCTCCTCCTAAGCATATGGAACCACAATCATTTGGGCCTCAGCCCAGTTGCTTAAGGGGAAGATGCAGGCATTTTGCCCGAGCCAGGTTGGCAAGGTGGAATTGCAGCAGAAGCAGAAGTTCTAAAGTGGTGAGTTAAGGGATGGGAAGAAATGGCATTTGAGCTGCCTTTGCATGAGAGATTCCTGGTATGCTGTAACAACACTGTGGAAAGCGAGGTCTTTCTCAGCTTCCTAAAGAGTTGGAAGCAAGACAGTTTATGGCTTGTCTCCCATTGAAGGATGGAGGCAGTGCTTTGTGCCTTCCACCTCTAGAGAAATTTAGAGCATGGCTGAGAGCAAAAAGGCCTTTCTTCCACAGGTGCTTTCTGACACTTCACCAGTGCACAAGAGCAGTTGCTTAAAATCCTATTGTCTCTCTCCTGCTAAGCATGTGGAAGCACAATCATCCTGGCCTCATCCCCATTGCTTAAGGGGAAGATGTAGGCATTTCGTCTGAGCTATGTTGGCAAGGTGGAAATGTGGCAGAAGCAGAAGTTCAAATTCGGCGAGTTAAGGGCTGAAAAGAAACAGCCTTCAGCTGCCTTTGTATGAGGTGTTGCCAGGACGCTGTAAGAGCACTGTGGAAAGAGAGTTCTTTCTCAGCTTCCTAAAGAGATGGAAGCAAGATGGTCCGTGGCTTGTCTCCCCTTTAGGGGTGGAGCCAGTGCCTTGTGCCTTCCAACTCTGAAGCAATGGAGGGCACGGCTGAGAGCAAAGGGGCCTTTCTGACACTCTCTCCACCAGTGCACAATGGTGGTTGGTAAAAAGCCTATTGTCTGTCTCCTCCTAAGCATGTGGAAGCACAATCATTCAGTCCTCAACCCTGTTGCTTAAGGACAAGATGTAGGCATTTCGTCTTTGCCAGGTGGCAAGATGCAAATGTCCAAGAAGCAGAAGTTCTAAAGCAATGAATTAAGGGCTCTAAAGAAACAGAAGCATTGCAGCTTCCTTTGTATGAGATGTTCCCAGTATGCTTTAAGAGCACTTTGGAAAGCGAGTTCTTTCTCAGATTCCTAAAGAGCTGGAAGAAAGATGGATTGTGGCTCATCTCCCCTTGAGGGATGGAGGCATTGTTTTGTTCCTTCCATCTCTAGAACAACGTCAGACATAGCTGAGAGCAAACTTGGCCTGTCTTACATAGGTGCTTTCTGACACTCTCTCCACCAGTGTACAAAGGCAGTAGGATCGGTTGCTGGTATGCTGTAATAGCACTGTGGAAAGCAAGTTCTTTATTAACTTCAAAAGATCAGTTGATTTAAATCCTATAGTCTATCTCCTCTTAAGCATGTGGAAGCACAATCATTCATGCCTTAGCTGAATGATTCAGGCAGGACATGTGTGACCCACATGCCTGACACACTGGAACCAACTGTTGGACACTTTGAAACCATCATCTGGACACTGTGGAAACAGGAGAATAAGGTCCAGTAGGAGCCAGAAGCACCTGCAGGACACGCAAGAACCACTTCACTCACATGCCAAAATCACCTGCTGGATATGCCAGAAACACTTCACAGACACTCCAGAATCACATGCTGGGCAAGCCGGAACCAGCTCTCAGATATGCCAGAACCAAGTGCTGGACATGCCAGAACCACCTCCCAGACAGACCTGAACCATCTGTTAGACATGCCTGAACCACCTGCTAGACAGACCAGAACCACAGGCTGGACACGCCTGAACCACCTGCCAAACACGCCGGAGCCACCTGCTTGATTCCCCAGAACCACCTGCCGGACACGCCAAAACCACTTGCTGGATATGTGGGAACCCTGCCATTTGGACGACGGAAAAGCCTGACATCCATGCTGGAACCAAGTGCCAGAAACTCTGGAACCACCAAACAGACATGCAGAATGACACACAAGACACACCGGAAGCACCCACTGGACACGCCAGAACCACCTGTAACCACCCACCGGACACAATAGAACCATCACTCTGACATGCCAGAACTGACTCCCGGCCATGCTGCAAGCACTCAATGGACAGGAAGAAACCATCTTCCGAACGTACCAGAACCACATGCCAGACACACCTGAACCACCTGCTGAGCACTCTGGAACCACCTGCTCGACTCACCAGAACCACCTGCCGGACACACCAAAATCACCTGCCGGCTACACCGGAACCACTTGGCGGACACTCCAGAATCACATGCCGACCATGCCGGAACCACCTCCTGGACAGACTGCAACCACCTGCTGGACGCGCCTGAACCACCTGCAGAGCACGACAGAACCAGCTGCTCAACTTGCAGGAACCACCTATGGGAAAACTCACATAGAAAGGAAGGTCAAATGGCATTTCTTCCCAGCCCTTAACTCGCCACTTCAGAACTTCTGCTTCTGCCACAATTCCACCTTGCCAACTCGGCTCAGATGAAATGCCTACATCTTCCCCTGAAGCAACTGGGCTGAGTCCCAAAGGATTGAGCGTCCACCTGAATAGGAGGAGATAGACAATACCCTTTTTACAAACCACCGTTGCACACTGGTAGAGAGAGTTTTGGAAAGCACCTATGTCAGAAAGGCCCCTTTGCTCTCAGCCGTGCCCTCCATTGCTCTAGAGGTGGAAGGCACAAAGCACTGCCTCCATCCTTCAATGGGAAACAAGCCATAAACTGTCATGCTTCCAGCTCTTTAGGAAGCTGACAAACAACTCGCTTTCCACAGTGCTGTTACAGCATATGGGGAAACTCTCATACAAAGGCAGCTCAAATGCCATTTCTTCCCAGCCCTTAACTCGCCACTTTAGGACTTCTGCTTCTGCCGCTATTCCACCTTGCCAACCCGGCTCAGATGAAATGCCTACATCTTCCCCTTAAGAACTGGGCTGAGTCCCAAATGATTGAGTGTCCACATGCTTAGGAGGCAATAGACTGCACGCCTTTTTCCAACCACCATTGTGCACTGCTGGAGAGAGTGTCAGAAAGCACCTATGTCAGAAAGACCCCTTTGCTCTCAGCCATCCCCTCCATTGCTCTAGACGTGGTATACACAATGCACTTGCTCCACCCTTCAAGGGGCGACAAGCCACAGACCACCTTGCTTCCATCTCTTTAGGAAGCTGAGAAAGAACTCGCTTTCAACAGTGCTCTTACAGCGTCCAGGGAACATCTCATACAAAGGCAGTTGAAATGCCGTTTCTTTTCAGCCCTTAACTTGCCAATTTGTAACTTCTGCTTCTGCCACATTTCCACCTTGCCAAGCCGGCTCCAGCAAAATGCCTATATCTTCCCCTTCAGCAATGGGGACGAGGCCCATATGACTGTGCTTCCACATGCTTAGGAGGAGACAGACAATAGACATTTTACACATCACCATTGTGCACTGGTGGAGAGAGACTCAGAAACCACATATGTCAGAAAGGTCCCTTTGATCTCAGCCTTGCCCTCCATTGCTCTAGACATGGAATGCACAATGCATTGGCTCCACCCCTCAAGGAGCGACAAGCCACAGACCATCTTTCTTCCATCTCTTTAGGAAGCTGAGAACAAACTCATCTGATGTATACAAAGGATTCATGCCCCTTAGATGCCAGAAAACCCTGGGAGACATGCCAAAAACACTCTCCGCACACTCTCAAACCACCACACATTCATGCCAGAACAACCCAACAGGTACACCAGAAGCACCCACGTTGCATGTCAGAACCACTGTAGACACCTGCTGGACACAGTGGAACAATGATTCTGACATTGCAGAACCACCTCTTCAACATGCCAGCTGCACACAACAGACACGACAGAACCAGCTTCCAAACGTAGCACAACCACATGAAAGACACATTGGAAACACCTGTTGAATATGACACAAAGAGGTGCCAGAAACACTGAAGTCACCTGTGGAGTATGTCAGAACTGGGGGCCAGAAATACCACAAATACCTGTCTTACAAGCCAGAGCCACTAGCCCAAAAAGCCGGAAAGAACTGCCGGACACGCCAAAATCACCTGCCGGGTACACCAGAACCACTTGAAGGACACTCTGGAATCACCTGCTGGGTATGCCAGAACCACCTCTCAGACGTGCCAGAACCATGTGCTGGAGACGCCAGAAGCACCTGCTGAGCACACCATAGCCACCTGCTCGACTCGCCGGAACCACCTGCCGGACACAGCAAAATCACCTGCCGGCTACACCAGAAGCACTTGCCGGACACTCTGGAATCACATGCCGGGCATCCCAGCAAAACCTCTCTGACGTGCCCGAAGCACGTGCTGGACATGCCGGAACCACCTCCCAGACACATCGGAACCACGTGCCAGACTCACCAGAACCAACTGCCGAGCACGCCGGAGCCACCTGCTCAACTCGGCAGAACCACCTATCGGAAACGCCAAAATCACATGCTGGCTATGCCAAACTACTTGGTGGACACTCCGGAATCTCCTGCCAGGCATGCCGGAACCACATCTCAGACGTGCCACAACCACATGCCGGAGACTCCGGAAGCACCTGCCGAGCATGCCAGAACCACCTGATCCACTCAGCAGAACCACCTGCCGGACATGCCAAAATCACCTGCTGGCTACACCAGAACCACTTGGCGGACACTCCAGAACCACCTCCTTGAGAGACCGGAACCAACTGCTGGACCCACCTGAACCATCTGCCGAGCACGCCAGAACCACCTGCTTGACTTGCTGGAACCACATCCTGGACATGCCAAAATCACCTGCCGGATATGCCAAACTACTTGGCGGACACTCCGGAATCACCTGCCGGGCATGCCTGATCCACCTCTCAGACGTGCCAGAACCATGTGCCGGACACACTGGAACCAGCTAACGGACAGACCGGAACGACCAGCAGGACACACCGGAACCACTTGCTGAGCATGCCAGAGCCACCTGATCGACTCACTGGAACCACCTGCTGGACACACCAAAATAAATTGCTGGCTACACCAAACCACTTGCCGGACACTCCGGGATCACCCGCCGGGCATGCCAGAACCACCTCTCAGACGTGCCAGAACCACGTGCTGGAGATGCCAGAGCACCTGCTGAGCACGCCGGAGCCACCTGTTCGACTCACTGGAACCACCTACCAGACACGCCAAAATCACCCGCCGACTACGCCGGAACCCTATGGCGGACACTCCGGAATCACCTGCCAGTCATGCCAGAAGAAACTCTCAGATGTGTCAGAAACACGTGCCGGACACTCCAGAACCATCTACCAGACAGTATGGAACCACCTCCCAGACACGCCGGAAGCACCTGCCAAACACGCCGGAGCCACCTGCACGACTTGCCGGAACCACCTTCCGGACAGGCCAAAATCAACTGCCAGCTATGCCAGAACCACCTGGGAGAAAGTCCAGAATCACCTGCCAGCCATGCTTTTACCACCTCTCAGACGTACCAGAACCACATGCCAGACAAGCTGGAACCACATACTGGACAGACTGGAACCACCTGCCGGTCATGCCTGAACCACCTGGCAAGCACGCCGGAACCACATGCTCCACTCGCAGGACCCACCTGCCAGACATGCCAAAATCACCTGCCAGCTACGCCAGAACCACTTGCCGGTCACTCCAGAATCATCTGCCGGACATGCCGGAACCAGCTCTCAGACACACCAGAATCACGAGCTGGAGACGCCGGAAGCACCTGCCGAGCATGCCGGAGCCACCTGATCGACTCGTCAGAAACACCTGCCAGACACGCCAAAATCACCTGCCAGGTACGCCAGAACCACTTGGCGGACACTCCTGAATCACCTGCCGGGCATGCCGGAACCACCTCTCAGACGTGCTGGAAACACATGCCAGACATGCTGGAACCACCCCCAAGCATGCCGGAGCCACCTGCTCGACTCACCAGAACCACCTGCTGGACACGGCAAAATCAACCACCCGCTATGCCAGAACCAAGTGGCGGATAGTCTTGAATCACCTGACGGGGATGCCAGAGCCACCTCTCAGACATGCCAGAAGCACGTGCAGGACATGCCGGAACCACCTCCCGGACAGACCAGAACCACCTGCCGGACACGCCGGAACCACCTGCTCGACTCGCGGGAACCACTGCTGGACACGCAAAATCACCTGCCGGGCATGCCGGAACCACCTGTCAGACATGCCAGAACCATGTGCCAAAGACACCAGGAGCACCAGCCGAGCACGCCGGAATCACATGCTCGACTCGCCGGAACCAAGTGCCGGACATGCCTCAACCACCTGCTGAGCACGCCGGAGCCACCTTCTCAACTCGCTGGAGCCACCTGCTGGACACGCCAGAATCACCTCCCAGCTATGTCAGAACCACGTGGCGGACAGTCCGGAATCACTTGCAGGGCATGCTGGAACCACCTCTCAGACGTACCAGAACAACGTGTTGGACACGCTGAAACCACCTACAGGACACACCGGAACCATATGCCGAGCATGCCGGAACCATCTGCTTGACTTGCCGGAACGACCTGCTGGACACGCCAAGATCACCCGCTGGCATGCCAGAACCACTTGGCGGACATTACGGAATCACTTGCCAGGCATGCCAGAACCTCCTCTCAGACGTGCCGCAAACACATGCCAGAGATGCTGGAAGCACATGCTGAGCATGCCAGAACCACTTCCATGACAGACCGGATCCACCTGCAGGACACTCCTGAACCACCTGCTCGACTCGCTGGAACCACCACCAGACACGCAAAATCACCTGTCGAGCATGCCGGAACCACCTGCTCGACCCACAGGACCCACCTGCCAGATATGCCAAAATCACCTGCCAGCTAAGTCAGAACCACTTGCCAGACACTCCGGAATCACCTGCTGGGCATGCCGGAACCACCTCTCAGACGTGCCAGAGCCACATTCCTGAGACGCCGGAAACACCTCCCGGACAGACCAGAACAACCTGCCGGACCTGCCTGAACCACCTGCTGAGCATGCCAGAACTACCTGCCGGACACGCCAAAATCACCTGCCGACTATGCCAGAACCACTTATCAGACACTCTGGAATCACCTGTCGGGCATGCTGGATACACCTGTCAGATGCACCGGAACCATGTGCCAGACACGCCAGAACCACCTCCCAGACAGACTGGAACCACCTGCTGGAACCCCCGGAAGCAACTGCTGAGCAAGCCGGAGCCACATGCTTGACTCGCCGGAACCACCTACCTGACACTGGACAATCACCTGCCGGCTACATCAGAACCAGTTGCCGGACGCACCTCAATCACCTGCCGGGCATGCCAGCACAACCTCCCAGACGTGCCAGAAGCACATGCCGGACACGCCGGAGCCACGTCCCGGCCAGACCGGAAACACCTGCCGAGCACGCCGGAGCCACCTGGTCGAATTGCCAGAACCGCCTGCCAGACAGACCAACATCACCTGCCAGCTACTTCAGAACCACTTGGGGGACTCCCTTGAATCATATGCTGGGCATGCCAGAACCACCTCTCAGACGTTCCGGAACCATGTTCCGGACACGCCGCAACCACCTCCCGGACAAACCAGAACCACCTGCCAAAACCGCCAAAACCTCCTGCCGAGCATGCCGGAGCCACCTGGTCGAATCGCCAGAACCACCTGCCAGACACGCCAAAATCAGCTGCTGACTATGTCAGAATCACGTGGCGGACAGTCCGGAATCACCTACCTGGCATGCCAGAACCACGACCTGGGAAGACTGAAACAACCTGCCGGGCACGCCTGAACCACCTGCCAACCACGCTGCAAGCACCTGCTCGACTCGCCGGAACCACCGCAGGACACGCAAAATCACCTGCCGGCAACGCCAGAACCACTTGGTGTACTCTCTGGAATCACCTGCCGGGCATGCCACAACCACCTCTCATACTTGCCGGAACTACGTGGCTTAAACATCGGAACCACCTACGGACAGACCAGAACCACCTGCCGGACCTGCCTCAACCACCTGCCAGACATGCCAAGATCACCTGCCAGCTAGGCCAGAACCTCTTGGCGGACACTCAGGATTCACCTTCTGGGCATCCCAGAACCACCTCTCAGACGTGTCAGAACCACGTGCTGGGCACGTCAGAACCACCTCCCGGACTGACCGGAACCAACTGCCAAGCACGCCGGAACCACCTGTCAGACTTGCCTCAACCACCTGCCGGCTGCACCAGAACTACTTGGCGGACACTCAGGAATCACCTGCCGAGCATCCTGGAACCACCTCTCAAACGTGCCAGAACCACGTGACGGACACGCCGGAACCACCTGATGAGCACTCCTGACCCATCTGCTCAACTCGCCAGAACCACCTGCCAGAGCCACCAAAATCACCTGCCGCCTATGCCGGAACCAAATGTCAGACACTCCGGAATCACCTGCCTGGCATGCCAGTAACACCTCTCGGACGTGCCAGAAACACGTGCAGTACACGCCAGAACCACCTGCCGAGCACCTCAGAACCACCTGCTCGACTCGCCGGAAACACCTGCTGAACATGTCAAAATCACCTGCCAGCTATGCCAGAACCACGTTGCAGACAGTCTGGAAACACATGACGGGCATGCCGGAACCACTTGGAGGACACTCTGAAATCACCGGCCAGGCATGACAGAACCCCCATCAGATGTGCCAGAACCACGTGAAGGACATGCCAGAACCACCTCACGGACTGAATGGAACAACCTGATGGACACGCCAAAATCACCTGAAATCCACGCCAGAACCACTTGGCGGAATCTCTGGAATCACCTGTCGGGCATGCCAAACCCACCTCTCAGACGTGCCAGAAACACGTGCTGGAAACCCGGCACCACCTCCCACACAGACCGGAACCACCTGCCAAGCATGCCGGAACCACCTGCTAGACACGCCTGAACTACCTGCGGAGCATTGCGGAACCACATGCCGGCTATGTCAGAACCACTTGGCGGACACTCCGGAATCACCAGTCGGGCCTGCTGGAAACACCTTTAGATGTGCCAGACCACGTGCCTGACATGCCGGAACCACCTCCCGGACAGGCCAAAACCACCTGTCGGACACGTCTGAACCACCTGCTGAGCACTCCACAACCGCCTGCTCGACTCACCAGAACCAGCTGCCAGACACACCAAAATCACAAGCTGGCTAAGCCAGAACCACTTGGAGGACTCTCCGGGACCACCTGCCGGGTATGCCGGAACCACCTCTCAGACGTGCCACAGCCACATGCCGCTGACTCCGGAATCACCTGCCGGGCATGCCAGAAGCACCTCTCAGACGTGCCGCAACCACATGCCGGAGAGACCGGAAACACCTGCCGAGCTCACCAGAACCACCTGCTGGACACACTGGAACCAGCTGCCTGACACTCCAAAATCACGTGCCAGCTACACCAAAACCACTTGGTGGACACTCCAGAATCAACTTCCACGTATGTCGGAACCACGTCATGGACAGACTGCAAACACCTGCCAGACCTGCCTGAACCACCTGCCGAGCACGCCGGAACCACCTGCTCGACTCGCCAGAACCACCTGCCGGACACACCAAAAACACCTGCGGGCTATGCCAGAACCACTTGGAGGACTCTCCAGGATCACCTGCTGGGCATGCTGGTACCACCTCTCAGATGTGCCAGAACCACCTGCCAGAGACACAAGATGCACATGCCGAGCACGCCGGGACATCCTCCTCGACTCACCGGAACCACCTGCAGGAGACGCCAAAATCACCTGCCGGCTAGGCCAGAACCACGTGGCGGAGTCTATGGAATCATTCGCCAGGCATACCAGACCGACCTCTCAGACGTACCGGAAGCATGTGCCCGAAACAACGGAACCACCTACTGGACAGACAGGAACCACCTGCCGGACCCGCCTGAACCACCTGCTGAGCACGTTGGAACAACGTGCTCGACTCGCTGGTCCAACCTGCTGCACATGCCAAAATCACCAGCCGGCTATGCCAGAACCACATGCCGGACACTCCAGAATCACCTGCAGGGCATGCCGGAACCACCTCTCAGACGTGCCAGAACCACATGTCAGACACTCCGGAATCACCTTCCGGGCATGACGGAAGCACCTCTCAGACGTGCCTCAACCATGTGCCAGAGAGACCGGAAGCACCTGCCGAGCACGCCGGAACCACCAGCTGGACACGCGGGAACCACCTGCTGGACACGCCAAAATCACCTGCCGGCTACACCAGAACCACTCGGCAGACACTCCGGAATCACCTGCCGGGCATGCCGGAACCACCTCTCAGACGTGCCGAAAGCACGTGACAGACACGCCGGAACGACCTCTCAGATGTTCCAGAAGCAAATGCCGCAGACTCTGGAATCACCTGCTGGGCATGCCGGAACCACCTCTCAGACGTGCCAGAACCACGTGCCGGACATGCCAGAACCACCTACTGGACAGACCGGGACCACCTGCCGGACCCGCCTGAACCACCTGCTGAGCATGCAGCAACAACCTGCTCGACTCGCTGGAGCCACCTGCTGGACACGCCAAAATCACTAGCCAGCTACGCCAGAACCACTTGCCGGACACTCCGGAATCACCTGCCGGGCATGCCGGAACCACCTCTCAGACGTGCCAGAACCACGTGCCGGACACGCCAGAACCACCTGCCAAGCATGCAGGATCCACCTGACAGACACGCAAAAATCACCTGCTGGCTATGCCAGAACCACTTGCCGGACTTTCTGGAATCACCTGCCGGGAATGCCGGACCCACCTCTCAAATGTGCCAAAATCAAGTGCCGGAGACGCCAGAAGCACCTGCCGAGCTAGCCAGAAGCACCTGCTCGAATTGTCGGAACCACCTGTGGGATGTGCCAAAATCACCTGCCGGCTACGCCAGAACCACGTGGTGGACAATCTGGAATCACCTGCCAGACATGCGAGAACCAGCTTTCAGACGTGCCGGAACTACGTGCCGGACACACCGGAACCACAACCCGGACAGACCAGAACCACCAACCGGACCTGCCAGTACCACCTACCGAGCATGCTGGAATCACCTGCCGGACATGCCAAAATCACCTGCGGGCTAGGCCAGAACCACTTGGAGGACTCTCTGGGATCACCTGCCGGGCATGCCGGAACCACCTCTCAGACGTGCCAGAACCACGTGCCAGAGACAGCGGATGCACCTGCCAA
This sequence comes from Equus asinus, assembly GCF_041296235.1. NCBI lineage: Eukaryota > Metazoa > Chordata > Mammalia > Perissodactyla > Equidae > Equus > Equus asinus. The sequence continues at coordinate 1,943,822 of NC_091818.1, forward strand.
GCATGCCAGGACCTCCTGCTCGACTCGCCGGAACCAACTGCCAGAGACGCCAGAATCACCTGCTGAGAATGCTTATCCTCCTGAACAGCTCGCCTGAAAGAGCTGCCAGACACGTCAAAATCACCTGCCAGACAAGCCAAAATCACCTGCCGGACACGCCAAAATCACCTGCCGGACATGCCAAAATCACCTGCCGGCTATGCCAGAACCACTTGCCGGACACTCCGGAATCACCTGCTGGGCATCAGGGAACCACCTCTCACCTGTACCAGAACAATGTGCGGCTCACGCCGGAACCCACTACCTGACAGACTGGAAGCTCGTGCCACACACGCCGGAATCACATGGCAAGAAACCCAGAACCACCTGAACAGCTCGCCAGAAACACCTGCCGGACACGCCAAAATCACCTGCAGGATACGCCAGAACCACTTGCCAGACACTCCGGAATCACCTGTCGGGCATGCCGGAACCACCTCTGAGACCTGCCAGAACCACATGCTGGACATGCCGGAACCACATCCAGGACAGACCAGAACCACCTGCCGGATCCACCTGAACCACCTGTCGAGAACGCTGGAACCACCTGCTCGAGTCGCCGGAACCACATGCCGGACAGGGCAAAATCCCCTGCCGGCTACACCAGAACCACTTGCTGGACACTCTGGAATCACCTGTCAGGCATGCCGGAACCACGTCATGGACAGACTGCAAACCCAAGCCAGACCTGCCGGAACCAACTGCCGAGCATGCCGGAACCAAGTGTTCGACTCGCCAGAACCACCTGCAGGACACACCAAAAACACCTGCGGGCTACGCCAGAACCACTTGGAGGACTCTCTGTGGTCACCTGCTGGACATGCCGGAACCACCTCTCAGACGTGCCAGAACCAAGTGTGGGACACCCTGGAACCACCTGCCGAATATGCTGGAGCCACCTGATCCAATCCACAGAACCACCTGCTGGACACGCCAAAATCACCTGCCGGCTATGCCAGAACCACTCGGCAGACCCTCTGCAATCACCTGGCGGGGATGCCGGGACCACCTCTCAGACGTGCCAGAACCACGTGCCGGACACGCCGGAACCACCTCCCGGACAGACCGGAACCACCTACCGGACCTGCCTGAACCACTAGCTGACCACGCTGGAACCACCTGCTTGAGTAACCGGACATGGCAAACTCACCTGCCGGCTATGCCAGAACCACCTGGCGAACACTCCAGAATCACCTGCCAGGCATGCTGGAAGCATCTCTCAGAGGTGCCAGAATCATGTGCCAGAGACACCGGATGCACCTGTCGAGCACGCCTGAACCTCCTGCTCGACTCGCCAGAACCACCTGCTGGAGACGCCAAAATCACCTGCCGGCTAGGCCAGAACCACGTGGCGGACTCTATGGAATCACCCACCGGGCATGCCGGAACCACCTCTCAGACGTGCCAGAAGCACATGCCGGACATGCCGGAAACACCTGCCGAGCACGCCGGAGCCACCTGCTTGACTCGCCGGAACCACCTGTCGGACACGCCAAAATCACCTGCTGGCTATGCCACAACCACCTGGTGGACTCTCTGGAATCACCTGCCGGGCATGATAGAACCACCTTTCAGACGTGCTGGAACCACGTGCCGGACAAGCCGGAACCACCTCCCGGACCTGCCTGCACCAAAAGCCGAGCATGCTAGAACAAAATGCCAGACACACCAAAATCACCTTCCAGCTACGCCAGAACCACTTGGAGGACTCTCCGGAATGACCTGCCAGGCATGCCGGAACCACCTCACAGACGTCCTAGAAGCACGTGCCGGAGATGCCGGAAGCACCTGCTGAGCACGCCACAACCACCTCCCGGACAGAAGGAACCACCTGCCGGACACGCCGCAACCATCTCCCGGACAGACAGGAACAACCTGCCGGACACAGCTGAACCACAAGCCCAGCTACCAGAACCACCTGCTTGAATCAACAGAAACACGTGCTGGACACGCCAAAATCACTTGCCAGCTATGCCAGAAACACGTGGCAGAGTGTCCGGAATCACCTGCTGGGCATGCAGGAACCACCTCTCAGATGCACAAGAACAACGTGCGACACAGGCCGGAACCCACTACCGGACAGACCGGAAGCACCTGAAAGACCCGCCTGAACCACCTGCTGAGCACGGCGGGAACAACCTGCTAGACTCGCTGGAGCCACCTGCTGAACATGCCAAAATCACCAGCCGGCTATGCCAAAACCACTTGCCGGACACTCCGGAATCACCTGCCAGGCAGGCCAGAACGACCTCTCAGACGTACCAGAACCATGTGCCAGACATGCCGGAAACACCTGCCGAGTATGCCATAACCACCTGATCCACTCCCCAGAACCACCTGCTGGACACGCCAAAATCACCTGATGGCTACGCCAGCACCACTCGGCAGACAAGCCAGAATCACCTGCAGGGTATGCCGGAACCACCTCTCAGACGTGCCAGAACCCCTTGTCGGACACTCCGGAATCACCTGTCACAGGCATGCCGGAACCACCTCTCGAACGTGCCAGAATGACGTGCCAGAGACACCGGATGCACCTGCCGAGCACGCCGGAACCTCCTGTTCGACTCGCCGGAACCACCAGCCAGAGACGCCAAAATCCCCTGCCAGGTAGGCCAGAATCACATGGCGGACGCTCCGGAATCTCCCGCCGGGAAGGTAGGAACCACCTCTCAAACATACTGGAAGCACGTGCCGGACATGCCGGCACCACGTACTGGACAGACCAGAAACACCTGCCGGACCTGCCTGAACCACCTGCTGAGCACACCGGAACAACTTGCTCGACTCGCTGGAGCCACCTGCTGGACACCCCAAAATCACCAGCCAGCTATGCCAGAACCACTTGCCGTACACTCCGGAATCACCTGCTGGTTACACCAGAGCCACTTGGTGGACAATCCAGAATCACCTGCCGGACATGCCAGAACCACCTGTCACACATGCCGGAACCACGTGCCTGACACGCCGGAACCACCTCGCGGACAGACCGGAACCACCTACCAGACATGCCTGAACCACCTGCCGAGCATGCCGGAACCACCTGCCGGACACGCCAAAATCACCTGCGGGCTAGGCCAGAACCACTTGTAGGACTCTCCTGGAGCACCTGCCGGGCATGCGGGAACCACCTCTCAGACGTGCCAGAACCACGTGCGGCACATGACGGAACCCATTACCGGACAGACCGGAACCACCTGCCGGACACGCCAGAATCACCTGCCAAGAACACCGGAACCACCTGAACAGCTCGCCAGAAACACCTGCCGGACATGCCAAAATCACCTGCCGGCTACACCAGAACCTCTTGCCGGACACTCCGGAATCACCTGCCAGACATGATGCAACCAAATGTCAGACGTGCCAGAACCACGTGCCAGAGACACCGGATGCAACTGCCGAGCATGCCGGAACCTCCTGCTCAACTCGCTGTAACCACCTGCCGGGGACGCCAAAATCACCTGTCAGCTAGGCCAGAACCACGTGGCGGACTCTATGGAATCACCCGCCGGGCATGCCGGAACCAGCTCTCAGACGTGCCAGAAGCACGTGCCGGACACGCCGGAACCACCTACTAGAGAGACCGGAACCACCTGCCAGACCCGCCTGAACCACCTGCTGAGTACGCTGGAACAACCTGCTCTACTCGCTGGAGCCACCTGCTGGACACGCCAAAATCACCTGATGGCTACGCCAGCACCACTCGGCAGACAAGCCAGAATCACCTGCAGGGTATGCCGGAACCACCTCTCAGACGTGCCAGAACCCCTTGTCGGACACTCCGGAATCACCTGTCACAGGCATGCCGGAACCACCTCTCGAACGTGCCAGAATGACGTGCCAGAGACACCGGATGCACCTGCCGAGCACGCCGGAACCTCCTGTTCGACTCGCCGGAACCACCAGCCAGAGACGCCAAAATCCCCTGCCAGGTAGGCCAGAATCACATGGCGGACGCTCCGGAATCTCCCGCCGGGAAGGTAGGAACCACCTCTCAAACATACTGGAAGCACGTGCCGGACATGCCGGCACCACGTACTGGACAGACCAGAAACACCTGCCGGACCTGCCTGAACCACCTGCTGAGCACACCGGAACAACTTGCTCGACTCGCTGGAGCCACCTGCTGGACACCCCAAAATCACCAGCCAGCTATGCCAGAACCACTTGCCGTACACTCCGGAATCACCTGCTGGTTACACCAGAGCCACTTGGTGGACAATCCAGAATCACCTGCCGGACATGCCAGAACCACCTGTCACACATGCCGGAACCACGTGCCTGACACGCCGGAACCACCTCGCGGACAGACCGGAACCACCTACCAGACATGCCTGAACCACCTGCCGAGCATGCCGGAACCACCTGCCGGACACGCCAAAATCACCTGCGGGCTAGGCCAGAACCACTTGTAGGACTCTCCTGGAGCACCTGCCGGGCATGCGGGAACCACCTCTCAGACGTGCCAGAACCACGTGCGGCACATGACGGAACCCATTACCGGACAGACCGGAACCACCTGCCGGACACGCCAGAATCACCTGCCAAGAACACTGGAACCACCTGAACAGCTCGCCAGAAACACCTGCCGGACATGCCAAAATCACCTGCCGGCTACACCAGAACCTCTTGCCGGACACTCCGGAATCACCTGCCAGACATGATGCAACCAAATGTCAGACGTGCCAGAACCACGTGCCAGAGACACCGGATGCAACTGCCGAGCATGCCGGAACCTCCTGCTCAACTCGCTGTAACCACCTGCCGGGGACGCCAAAATCACCTGTCAGCTAGGCCAGAACCACGTGGCGGACTCTATGGAATCACCCGCCGGGCATGCCGGAACCAGCTCTCAGACGTGCCAGAAGCACGTGCCGGACACGCCGGAACCACCTACTAGAGAGACCGGAACCACCTGCCAGACCCGCCTGAACCACCTGCTGAGTACGCTGGAACAACCTGCTCTACTCGCTGGAGCCACCTGCTGGACACGCCAAAATCACCTGATGGCTACGCCAGCACCACTCGGCAGACAAGCCAGAATCACCTGCAGGGTATGCCGGAACCACCTCTCAGACGTGCCAGAACCCCTTGTCGGACACTCCGGAATCACCTGTCACAGGCATGCCGGAACCACCTCTCGAACGTGCCAGAATGACGTGCCAGAGACACCGGATGCACCTGCCGAGCACGCCGGAACCTCCTGTTCGACTCGCCGGAACCACCAGCCAGAGACGCCAAAATCCCCTGCCAGGTAGGCCAGAATCACATGGCGGACGCTCCGGAATCTCCCGCCGGGAAGGTAGGAACCACCTCTCAAACATACTGGAAGCACGTGCCGGACATGCCGGCACCACGTACTGGACAGACCAGAAACACCTGCCGGACCTGCCTGAACCACCTGCTGAGCACACCGGAACAACTTGCTCGACTCGCTGGAGCCACCTGCTGGACACCCCAAAATCACCAGCCAGCTATGCCAGAACCACTTGCCGTACACTCCGGAATCACCTGCTGGTTACACCAGAGCCACTTGGTGGACAATCCAGAATCACCTGCCGGACATGCCAGAACCACCTGTCACACATGCCGGAACCACGTGCCTGACACGCCGGAACCACCTCGCGGACAGACCGGAACCACCTACCAGACATGCCTGAACCACCTGCCGAGCATGCCGGAACCACCTGCCGGACACGCCAAAATCACCTGCAGGCTAGGCCAGAACCACTTGTAGGACTCTCCTGGAGCACCTGCCGGGCATGCGGGAACCACCTCTCAGACGTGCCAGAACCACGTGCGGCACATGACGGAACCCATTACCGGACAGACCGGAACCACCTGCCGGACACGCCAGAATCACCTGCCAAGAACACCGGAACCACCTGAACAGCTCGCCAGAAACACCTGCCGGACATGCCAAAATCACCTGCCGGCTACACCAGAACCTCTTGCCGGACACTCCGGAATCACCTGCCAGACATGATGCAACCAAATGTCAGACGTGCCAGAACCACGTGCCAGAGACACCGGATGCAACTGCCGAGCATGCCGGAACCTCCTGCTCAACTCGCTGTAACCACCTGCCGGGGACGCCAAAATCACCTGTCAGCTAGGCCAGAACCACGTGGCGGACTCTATGGAATCACCCGCCGGGCATGCCGGAACCAGCTCTCAGACGTGCCAGAAGCACGTGCCGGACACGCCGGAACCACCTACTAGAGAGACCGGAACCACCTGCCAGACCCGCCTGAACCACCTGCTGAGTACGCTGGAACAACCTGCTCTACTCGCTGGAGCCACCTGCTGGACACGCCAAAATCACCTGATGGCTACGCCAGCACCACTCGGCAGACAAGCCAGAATCACCTGCAGGGTATGCCGGAACCACCTCTCAGACGTGCCAGAACCCCTTGTCGGACACTCCGGAATCACCTGTCACAGGCATGCCGGAACCACCTCTCGAACGTGCCAGAATGACGTGCCAGAGACACCGGATGCACCTGCCGAGCACGCCGGAACCTCCTGTTCGACTCGCCGGAACCACCAGCCAGAGACGCCAAAATCCCCTGCCAGGTAGGCCAGAATCACATGGCGGACGCTCCGGAATCTCCCGCCGGGAAGGTAGGAACCACCTCTCAAACATACTGGAAGCACGTGCCGGACATGCCGGCACCACGTACTGGACAGACCAGAAACACCTGCCGGACCTGCCTGAACCACCTGCTGAGCACACCGGAACAACTTGCTCGACTCGCTGGAGCCACCTGCTGGACACCCCAAAATCACCAGCCAGCTATGCCAGAACCACTTGCCGTACACTCCGGAATCACCTGCTGGTTACACCAGAGCCACTTGGTGGACAATCCAGAATCACCTGCCGGACATGCCAGAACCACCTGTCACACATGCCGGAACCACGTGCCTGACACGCCGGAACCACCTCGCGGACAGACCGGAACCACCTACCAGACATGCCTGAACCACCTGCCGAGCATGCCGGAACCACCTGCCGGACACGCCAAAATCACCTGCGGGCTAGGCCAGAACCACTTGTAGGACTCTCCTGGAGCACCTGCCGGGCATGCGGGAACCACCTCTCAGACGTGCCAGAACCACGTGCGGCACATGACGGAACCCATTACCGGACAGACCGGAACCACCTGCCGGACACGCCAGAATCACCTGCCAAGAACACCGGAACCACCTGAACAGCTCGCCAGAAACACCTGCCGGACATGCCAAAATCACCTGCCGGCTACACCAGAACCTCTTGCCGGACACTCCGGAATCACCTGCCAGACATGATGCAACCAAATGTCAGACGTGCCAGAACCACGTGCCAGAGACACCGGATGCAACTGCCGAGCATGCCGGAACCTCCTGCTCAACTCGCTGTAACCACCTGCCGGGGACGCCAAAATCACCTGTCAGCTAGGCCAGAACCACGTGGCGGACTCTATGGAATCACCCGCCGGGCATGCCGGAACCAGCTCTCAGACGTGCCAGAAGCACGTGCCGGACACGCCGGAACCACCTACTAGAGAGACCGGAACCACCTGCCAGACCCGCCTGAACCACCTGCTGAGTACGCTGGAACAACCTGCTCTACTCGCTGGAGCCACCTGCTGGACACGCCAAAATCACCTGATGGCTACGCCAGCACCACTCGGCAGACAAGCCAGAATCACCTGCAGGGTATGCCGGAACCACCTCTCAGACGTGCCAGAACCCCTTGTCGGACACTCCGGAATCACCTGTCACAGGCATGCCGGAACCACCTCTCGAACGTGCCAGAATGACGTGCCAGAGACACCGGATGCACCTGCCGAGCACGCCGGAACCTCCTGTTCGACTCGCCGGAACCACCAGCCAGAGACGCCAAAATCCCCTGCCAGGTAGGCCAGAATCACATGGCGGACGCTCCGGAATCTCCCGCCGGGAAGGTAGGAACCACCTCTCAAACATACTGGAAGCACGTGCCGGACATGCCGGCACCACGTACTGGACAGACCAGAAACACCTGCCGGACCTGCCTGAACCACCTGCTGAGCACACCGGAACAACTTGCTCGACTCGCTGGAGCCACCTGCTGGACACCCCAAAATCACCAGCCAGCTATGCCAGAACCACTTGCCGTACACTCCGGAATCACCTGCTGGTTACACCAGAGCCACTTGGTGGACAATCCAGAATCACCTGCCGGACATGCCAGAACCACCTGTCACACATGCCGGAACCACGTGCCTGACACGCCGGAACCACCTCGCGGACAGACCGGAACCACCTACCAGACATGCCTGAACCACCTGCCGAGCATGCCGGAACCACCTGCCGGACACGCCAAAATCACCTGCGGGCTAGGCCAGAACCACTTGTAGGACTCTCCTGGAGCACCTGCCGGGCATGCGGGAACCACCTCTCAGACGTGCCAGAACCACGTGCGGCACATGACGGAACCCATTACCGGACAGACCGGAACCACCTGCCGGACACGCCAGAATCACCTGCCAAGAACACCGGAACCACCTGAACAGCTCGCCAGAAACACCTGCCGGACATGCCAAAATCACCTGCCGGCTACACCAGAACCTCTTGCCGGACACTCCGGAATCACCTGCCAGACATGATGCAACCAAATGTCAGACGTGCCAGAACCACGTGCCAGAGACACCGGATGCAACTGCCGAGCATGCCGGAACCTCCTGCTCAACTCGCTGTAACCACCTGCCGGGGACGCCAAAATCACCTGTCAGCTAGGCCAGAACCACGTGGCGGACTCTATGGAATCACCCGCCGGGCATGCCGGAACCAGCTCTCAGACGTGCCAGAAGCACGTGCCGGACACGCCGGAACCACCTACTAGAGAGACCGGAACCACCTGCCAGACCCGCCTGAACCACCTGCTGAGTACGCTGGAACAACCTGCTCTACTCGCTGGAGCCACCTGCTGGACACGCCAAAATCACCTGATGGCTACGCCAGCACCACTCGGCAGACAAGCCAGAATCACCTGCAGGGTATGCCGGAACCACCTCTCAGACGTGCCAGAACCCCTTGTCGGACACTCCGGAATCACCTGTCACAGGCATGCCGGAACCACCTCTCGAACGTGCCAGAATGACGTGCCAGAGACACCGGATGCACCTGCCGAGCACGCCGGAACCTCCTGTTCGACTCGCCGGAACCACCAGCCAGAGACGCCAAAATCCCCTGCCAGGTAGGCCAGAATCACATGGCGGACGCTCCGGAATCTCCCGCCGGGAAGGTAGGAACCACCTCTCAAACATACTGGAAGCACGTGCCGGACATGCCGGCACCACGTACTGGACAGACCAGAAACACCTGCCGGACCTGCCTGAACCACCTGCTGAGCACACCGGAACAACTTGCTCGACTCGCTGGAGCCACCTGCTGGACACCCCAAAATCACCAGCCAGCTATGCCAGAACCACTTGCCGTACACTCCGGAATCACCTGCTGGTTACACCAGAGCCACTTGGTGGACAATCCAGAATCACCTGCCGGACATGCCAGAACCACCTGTCACACATGCCGGAACCACGTGCCTGACACGCCGGAACCACCTCGCGGACAGACCGGAACCACCTACCAGACATGCCTGAACCACCTGCCGAGCATGCCGGAACCACCTGCCGGACACGCCAAAATCACCTGCGGGCTAGGCCAGAACCACTTGTAGGACTCTCCTGGAGCACCTGCCGGGCATGCGGGAACCACCTCTCAGACGTGCCAGAACCACGTGCGGCACATGACGGAACCCATTACCGGACAGACCGGAACCACCTGCCGGACACGCCAGAATCACCTGCCAAGAACACCGGAACCACCTGAACAGCTCGCCAGAAACACCTGCCGGACATGCCAAAATCACCTGCCGGCTACACCAGAACCTCTTGCCGGACACTCCGGAATCACCTGCCAGACATGATGCAACCAAATGTCAGACGTGCCAGAACCACGTGCCAGAGACACCGGATGCAACTGCCGAGCATGCCGGAACCTCCTGCTCAACTCGCTGTAACCACCTGCCGGGGACGCCAAAATCACCTGTCAGCTAGGCCAGAACCACGTGGCGGACTCTATGGAATCACCCGCCGGGCATGCCGGAACCAGCTCTCAGACGTGCCAGAAGCACGTGCCGGACACGCCGGAACCACCTACTAGAGAGACCGGAACCACCTGCCAGACCCGCCTGAACCACCTGCTGAGTACGCTGGAACAACCTGCTCTACTCGCTGGAGCCACCTGCTGGACACGCCAAAATCACCTGATGGCTACGCCAGCACCACTCGGCAGACAAGCCAGAATCACCTGCAGGGTATGCCGGAACCACCTCTCAGACGTGCCAGAACCCCTTGTCGGACACTCCGGAATCACCTGTCACAGGCATGCCGGAACCACCTCTCGAACGTGCCAGAATGACGTGCCAGAGACACCGGATGCACCTGCCGAGCACGCCGGAACCTCCTGTTCGACTCGCCGGAACCACCAGCCAGAGACGCCAAAATCCCCTGCCAGGTAGGCCAGAATCACATGGCGGACGCTCCGGAATCTCCCGCCGGGAAGGTAGGAACCACCTCTCAAACATACTGGAAGCACGTGCCGGACATGCCGGCACCACGTACTGGACAGACCAGAAACACCTGCCGGACCTGCCTGAACCACCTGCTGAGCACACCGGAACAACTTGCTCGACTCGCTGGAGCCACCTGCTGGACACCCCAAAATCACCAGCCAGCTATGCCAGAACCACTTGCCGTACACTCCGGAATCACCTGCTGGTTACACCAGAGCCACTTGGTGGACAATCCAGAATCACCTGCCGGACATGCCAGAACCACCTGTCACACATGCCGGAACCACGTGCCTGACACGCCGGAACCACCTCGCGGACAGACCGGAACCACCTACCAGACATGCCTGAACCACCTGCCGAGCATGCCGGAACCACCTGCCGGACACGCCAAAATCACCTGCGGGCTAGGCCAGAACCACTTGTAGGACTCTCCTGGAGCACCTGCCGGGCATGCGGGAACCACCTCTCAGACGTGCCAGAACCACGTGCGGCACATGACGGAACCCATTACCGGACAGACCGGAACCACCTGCCGGACACGCCAGAATCACCTGCCAAGAACACCGGAACCACCTGAACAGCTCGCCAGAAACACCTGCCGGACATGCCAAAATCACCTGCCGGCTACACCAGAACCTCTTGCCGGACACTCCGGAATCACCTGCCAGACATGATGCAACCAAATGTCAGACGTGCCAGAACCACGTGCCAGAGACACCGGATGCAACTGCCGAGCATGCCGGAACCTCCTGCTCAACTCGCTGTAACCACCTGCCGGGGACGCCAAAATCACCTGTCAGCTAGGCCAGAACCACGTGGCGGACTCTATGGAATCACCCGCCGGGCATGCCGGAACCAGCTCTCAGACGTGCCAGAAGCACGTGCCGGACACGCCGGAACCACCTACTAGAGAGACCGGAACCACCTGCCAGACCCGCCTGAACCACCTGCTGAGTACGCTGGAACAACCTGCTCTACTCGCTGGAGCCACCTGCTGGACACGCCAAAATCACCTGATGGCTACGCCAGCACCACTCGGCAGACAAGCCAGAATCACCTGCAGGGTATGCCGGAACCACCTCTCAGACGTGCCAGAACCCCTTGTCGGACACTCCGGAATCACCTGTCACAGGCATGCCGGAACCACCTCTCGAACGTGCCAGAATGACGTGCCAGAGACACCGGATGCACCTGCCGAGCACGCCGGAACCTCCTCTTCGACTCGCCGGAACCACCAGCCAGAGACGCCAAAATCCCCTGCCAGGTAGGCCAGAATCACATGGCGGACGCTCCGGAATCTCCCGCCGGGAAGGTAGGAACCACCTCTCAAACATACTGGAAGCACGTGCCGGACATGCCGGCACCACGTACTGGACAGACCAGAAACACCTGCCGGACCTGCCTGAACCACCTGCTGAGCACACCGGAACAACTTGCTCGACTCGCTGGAGCCACCTGCTGGACACCCCAAAATCACCAGCCAGCTATGCCAGAACCACTTGCCGTACACTCCGGAATCACCTGCTGGTTACACCAGAGCCACTTGGTGGACAATCCAGAATCACCTGCCGGACATGCCAGAACCACCTGTCACACATGCCGGAACCACGTGCCTGACACGCCGGAACCACCTCGCGGACAGACCGGAACCACCTACCAGACATGCCTGAACCACCTGCCGAGCATGCCGGAACCACCTGCCGGACACGCCAAAATCACCTGCGGGCTAGGCCAGAACCACTTGTAGGACTCTCCTGGAGCACCTGCCGGGCATGCGGGAACCACCTCTCAGACGTGCCAGAACCACGTGCGGCACATGACGGAACCCATTACCGGACAGACCGGAACCACCTGCCGGACACGCCAGAATCACCTGCCAAGAACACCGGAACCACCTGAACAGCTCGCCAGAAACACCTGCCGGACATGCCAAAATCACCTGCCGGCTACACCAGAACCTCTTGCCGGACACTCCGGAATCACCTGCCAGACATGATGCAACCAAATGTCAGACGTGCCAGAACCACGTGCCAGAGACACCGGATGCAACTGCCGAGCATGCCGGAACCTCCTGCTCAACTCGCTGTAACCACCTGCCGGGGACGCCAAAATCACCTGTCAGCTAGGCCAGAACCACGTGGCGGACTCTATGGAATCACCCGCCGGGCATGCCGGAACCAGCTCTCAGACGTGCCAGAAGCACGTGCCGGACACGCCGGAACCACCTACTAGAGAGACCGGAACCACCTGCCAGACCCGCCTGAACCACCTGCTGAGTACGCTGGAACAACCTGCTCTACTCGCTGGAGCCACCTGCTGGACACGCCAAAATCACCTGATGGCTACGCCAGCACCACTCGGCAGACAAGCCAGAATCACCTGCAGGGTATGCCGGAACCACCTCTCAGACGTGCCAGAACCCCTTGTCGGACACTCCGGAATCACCTGTCACAGGCATGCCGGAACCACCTCTCGAACGTGCCAGAATGACGTGCCAGAGACACCGGATGCACCTGCCGAGCACGCCGGAACCTCCTCTTCGACTCGCCGGAACCACCAGCCAGAGACGCCAAAATCCCCTGCCAGGTAGGCCAGAATCACATGGCGGACGCTCCGGAATCTCCCGCCGGGAAGGTAGGAACCACCTCTCAAACATACTGGAAGCACGTGCCGGACATGCCGGCACCACGTACTGGACAGACCAGAAACACCTGCCGGACCTGCCTGAACCACCTGCTGAGCACACCGGAACAACTTGCTCGACTCGCTGGAGCCACCTGCTGGACACCCCAAAATCACCAGCCAGCTATGCCAGAACCACTTGCCGTACACTCCGGAATCACCTGCTGGTTACACCAGAGCCACTTGGTGGACAATCCAGAATCACCTGCCGGACATGCCAGAACCACCTGTCACACATGCCGGAACCACGTGCCTGACACGCCGGAACCACCTCGCGGACAGACCGGAACCACCTACCAGACATGCCTGAACCACCTGCCGAGCATGCCGGAACCACCTGCCGGACACGCCAAAATCACCTGCGGGCTAGGCCAGAACCACTTGTAGGACTCTCCTGGAGCACCTGCCGGGCATGCGGGAACCACCTCTCAGACGTGCCAGAACCACGTGCGGCACATGACGGAACCCATTACCGGACAGACCGGAACCACCTGCCGGACACGCCAGAATCACCTGCCAAGAACACCGGAACCACCTGAACAGCTCGCCAGAAACACCTGCCGGACATGCCAAAATCACCTGCCGGCTACACCAGAACCTCTTGCCGGACACTCCGGAATCACCTGCCAGACATGATGCAACCAAATGTCAGACGTGCCAGAACCACGTGCCAGAGACACCGGATGCAACTGCCGAGCATGCCGGAACCTCCTGCTCAACTCGCTGTAACCACCTGCCGGGGACGCCAAAATCACCTGTCAGCTAGGCCAGAACCACGTGGCGGACTCTATGGAATCACCCGCCGGGCATGCCGGAACCAGCTCTCAGACGTGCCAGAAGCACGTGCCGGACACGCCGGAACCACCTACTAGAGAGACCGGAACCACCTGCCAGACCCGCCTGAACCACCTGCTGAGTACGCTGGAACAACCTGCTCTACTCGCTGGAGCCACCTGCTGGACACGCCAAAGTCACCTGATGGCTACGCCAGCACCACTCGGCAGACAAGCCAGAATCACCTGCAGGGTATGCCGGAACCACCTCTCAGACGTGCCAGAACCCCTTGTCGGACACTCCGGAATCACCTGTCACAGGCATGCCGGAACCACCTCTCGAACGTGCCAGAATGACGTGCCAGAGACACCGGATGCACCTGCCGAGCACGCCGGAACCTCCTCTTCGACTCGCCGGAACCACCAGCCAGAGACGCCAAAATCCCCTGCCAGGTAGGCCAGAATCACATGGCGGACGCTCCGGAATCTCCCGCCGGGAAGGTAGGAACCACTTCTCAAACATACTGGAAGCACGTGCCGGACATGCCGGCACCACGTACTGGACAGACCAGAAACACCTGCCGGACCTGCCTGAACCACCTGCTGAGCACACCGGAACAACTTGCTCGACTCGCTGGAGCCACCTGCTGGACACCCCAAAATCACCAGCCAGCTATGCCAGAACCACTTGCCGTACACTCCGGAATCACCTGCTGGTTACACCAGAGCCACTTGGTGGACAATCCAGAATCACCTGCCGGACATGCCAGAACCACCTGTCACACATGCCGGAACCACGTGCCTGACACGCCGGAACCACCTCGCGGACAGACCGGAACCACCTACCAGACATGCCTGAACCACCTGCCGAGCATGCCGGAACCACCTGCCGGACACGCCAAAATCACCTGCGGGCTAGGCCAGAACCACTTGTAGGACTCTCCTGGAGCACCTGCCGGGCATGCGGGAACCACCTCTCAGACGTGCCAGAACCACGTGCGGCACATGACGGAACCCATTACCGGACAGACCGGAACCACCTGCCGGACACGCCAGAATCACCTGCCAAGAACACCGGAACCACCTGAACAGCTCGCCAGAAACACCTGCCGGACATGCCAAAATCACCTGCCGGCTACACCAGAACCTCTTGCCGGACACTCCGGAATCACCTGCCAGACATGATGCAACCAAATGTCAGACGTGCCAGAACCACGTGCCAGAGACACCGGATGCAACTGCCGAGCATGCCGGAACCTCCTGCTCAACTCGCTGTAACCACCTGCCGGGGACGCCAAAATCACCTGTCAGCTAGGCCAGAACCACGTGGCGGACTCTATGGAATCACCCGCCGGGCATGCCGGAACCAGCTCTCAGACGTGCCAGAAGCACGTGCCGGACACGCCGGAACCACCTACTAGAGAGACCGGAACCACCTGCCAGACCCGCCTGAACCACCTGCTGAGTACGCTGGAACAACCTGCTCTACTCGCTGGAGCCACCTGCTGGACACGCCAAAATCACCTGATGGCTACGCCAGCACCACTCGGCAGACAAGCCAGAATCACCTGCAGGGTATGCCGGAACCACCTCTCAGACGTGCCAGAACCCCTTGTCGGACACTCCGGAATCACCTGTCACAGGCATGCCGGAACCACCTCTCGAACGTGCCAGAATGACGTGCCAGAGACACCGGATGCACCTGCCGAGCACGCCGGAACCTCCTCTTCGACTCGCCGGAACCACCAGCCAGAGACGCCAAAATCCCCTGCCAGGTAGGCCAGAATCACATGGCGGACGCTCCGGAATCTCCCGCCGGGAAGGTAGGAACCACCTCTCAAACATACTGGAAGCACGTGCCGGACATGCCGGCACCACGTACTGGACAGACCAGAAACACCTGCCGGACCTGCCTGAACCACCTGCTGAGCACACCGGAACAACTTGCTCGACTCGCTGGAGCCACCTGCTGGACACCCCAAAATCACCAGCCAGCTATGCCAGAACCACTTGCCGTACACTCCGGAATCACCTGCTGGTTACACCAGAGCCACTTGGTGGACAATCCAGAATCACCTGCCGGACATGCCAGAACCACCTGTCACACATGCCGGAACCACGTGCCTGACACGCCGGAACCACCTCGCGGACAGACCGGAACCACCTACCAGACATGCCTGAACCACCTGCCGAGCATGCCGGAACCACCTGCCGGACACGCCAAAATCACCTGCGGGCTAGGCCAGAACCACTTGTAGGACTCTCCTGGAGCACCTGCCGGGCATGCGGGAACCACCTCTCAGACGTGCCAGAACCACGTGCGGCACATGACGGAACCCATTACCGGACAGACCGGAACCACCTGCCGGACACGCCAGAATCACCTGCCAAGAACACCGGAACCACCTGAACAGCTCGCCAGAAACACCTGCCGGACATGCCAAAATCACCTGCCGGCTACACCAGAACCTCTTGCCGGACACTCCGGAATCACCTGCCAGACATGATGCAACCAAATGTCAGACGTGCCAGAACCACGTGCCAGAGACACCGGATGCAACTGCCGAGCATGCCGGAACCTCCTGCTCAACTCGCTGTAACCACCTGCCGGGGACGCCAAAATCACCTGTCAGCTAGGCCAGAACCACGTGGCGGACTCTATGGAATCACCCGCCGGGCATGCCGGAACCAGCTCTCAGACGTGCCAGAAGCACGTGCCGGACACGCCGGAACCACCTACTAGAGAGACCGGAACCACCTGCCAGACCCGCCTGAACCACCTGCTGAGTACGCTGGAACAACCTGCTCTACTCGCTGGAGCCACCTGCTGGACACGCCAAAATCACCTGATGGCTACGCCAGCACCACTCGGCAGACAAGCCAGAATCACCTGCAGGGTATGCCGGAACCACCTCTCAGACGTGCCAGAACCCCTTGTCGGACACTCCGGAATCACCTGTCACAGGCATGCCGGAACCACCTCTCGAACGTGCCAGAATGACGTGCCAGAGACACCGGATGCACCTGCCGAGCACGCCGGAACCTCCTCTTCGACTCGCCGGAACCACCAGCCAGAGACGCCAAAATCCCCTGCCAGGTAGGCCAGAATCACATGGCGGACGCTCCGGAATCTCCCGCCGGGAAGGTAGGAACCACCTCTCAAACATACTGGAAGCACGTGCCGGACATGCCGGCACCACGTACTGGACAGACCAGAAACACCTGCCGGACCTGCCTGAACCACCTGCTGAGCACACCGGAACAACTTGCTCGACTCGCTGGAGCCACCTGCTGGACACCCCAAAATCACCAGCCAGCTATGCCAGAACCACTTGCCGTACACTCCGGAATCACCTGCTGGTTACACCAGAGCCACTTGGTGGACAATCCAGAATCACCTGCCGGACATGCCAGAACCACCTGTCACACATGCCGGAACCACGTGCCTGACACGCCGGAACCACCTCGCGGACAGACCGGAACCACCTACCAGACATGCCTGAACCACCTGCCGAGCATGCCGGAACCACCTGCCGGACACGCCAAAATCACCTGCGGGCTAGGCCAGAACCACTTGTAGGACTCTCCTGGAGCACCTGCCGGGCATGCGGGAACCACCTCTCAGACGTGCCAGAACCACGTGCGGCACATGACGGAACCCATTACCGGACAGACCGGAACCACCTGCCGGACACGCCAGAATCACCTGCCAAGAACACCGGAACCACCTGAACAGCTCGCCAGAAACACCTGCCGGACATGCCAAAATCACCTGCCGGCTACACCAGAACCTCTTGCCGGACACTCCGGAATCACCTGCCAGACATGATGCAACCAAATGTCAGACGTGCCAGAACCACGTGCCAGAGACACCGGATGCAACTGCCGAGCATGCCGGAACCTCCTGCTCAACTCGCTGTAACCACCTGCCGGGGACGCCAAAATCACCTGTCAGCTAGGCCAGAACCACGTGGCGGACTCTATGGAATCACCCGCCGGGCATGCCGGAACCAGCTCTCAGACGTGCCAGAAGCACGTGCCGGACACGCCGGAACCACCTACTAGAGAGACCGGAACCACCTGCCAGACCCGCCTGAACCACCTGCTGAGTACGCTGGAACAACCTGCTCTACTCGCTGGAGCCACCTGCTGGACACGCCAAAGTCACCTGATGGCTACGCCAGCACCACTCGGCAGACAAGCCAGAATCACCTGCAGGGTATGCCGGAACCACCTCTCAGACGTGCCAGAACCCCTTGTCGGACACTCCGGAATCACCTGTCACAGGCATGCCGGAACCACCTCTCGAACGTGCCAGAATGACGTGCCAGAGACACCGGATGCACCTGCCGAGCACGCCGGAACCTCCTCTTCGACTCGCCGGAACCACCAGCCAGAGACGCCAAAATCCCCTGCCAGGTAGGCCAGAATCACATGGCGGACGCTCCGGAATCTCCCGCCGGGAAGGTAGGAACCACCTCTCAAACATACTGGAAGCACGTGCCGGACATGCCGGCACCACGTACTGGACAGACCAGAAACACCTGCCGGACCTGCCTGAACCACCTGCTGAGCACACCGGAACAACTTGCTCGACTCGCTGGAGCCACCTGCTGGACACCCCAAAATCACCAGCCAGCTATGCCAGAACCACTTGCCGTACACTCCGGAATCACCTGCTGGTTACACCAGAGCCACTTGGTGGACAATCCAGAATCACCTGCCGGACATGCCAGAACCACCTGTCACACATGCCGGAACCACGTGCCTGACACGCCGGAACCACCTCGCGGACAGACCGGAACCACCTACCAGACATGCCTGAACCACCTGCCGAGCATGCCGGAACCACCTGCCGGACACGCCAAAATCACCTGCGGGCTAGGCCAGAACCACTTGTAGGACTCTCCTGGAGCACCTGCCGGGCATGCGGGAACCACCTCTCAGACGTGCCAGAACCACGTGCGGCACATGACGGAACCCATTACCGGACAGACCGGAACCACCTGCCGGACACGCCAGAATCACCTGCCAAGAACACCGGAACCACCTGAACAGCTCGCCAGAAACACCTGCCGGACATGCCAAAATCACCTGCCGGCTACACCAGAACCTCTTGCCGGACACTCCGGAATCACCTGCCAGACATGATGCAACCAAATGTCAGACGTGCCAGAACCACGTGCCAGAGACACCGGATGCAACTGCCGAGCATGCCGGAACCTCCTGCTCAACTCGCTGTAACCACCTGCCGGGGACGCCAAAATCACCTGTCAGCTAGGCCAGAACCACGTGGCGGACTCTATGGAATCACCCGCCGGGCATGCCGGAACCAGCTCTCAGACGTGCCAGAAGCACGTGCCGGACACGCCGGAACCACCTACTAGAGAGACCGGAACCACCTGCCAGACCCGCCTGAACCACCTGCTGAGTACGCTGGAACAACCTGCTCTACTCGCTGGAGCCACCTGCTGGACACGCCAAAATCACCTGATGGCTACGCCAGCACCACTCGGCAGACAAGCCAGAATCACCTGCAGGGTATGCCGGAACCACCTCTCAGACGTGCCAGAACCCCTTGTCGGACACTCCGGAATCACCTGTCACAGGCATGCCGGAACCACCTCTCGAACGTGCCAGAATGACGTGCCAGAGACACCGGATGCACCTGCCGAGCACGCCGGAACCTCCTCTTCGACTCGCCGGAACCACCAGCCAGAGACGCCAAAATCCCCTGCCAGGTAGGCCAGAATCACATGGCGGACGCTCCGGAATCTCCCGCCGGGAAGGTAGGAACCACCTCTCAAACATACTGGAAGCACGTGCCGGACATGCCGGCACCACGTACTGGACAGACCAGAAACACCTGCCGGACCTGCCTGAACCACCTGCTGAGCACACCGGAACAACTTGCTCGACTCGCTGGAGCCACCTGCTGGACACCCCAAAATCACCAGCCAGCTATGCCAGAACCACTTGCCGTACACTCCGGAATCACCTGCTGGTTACACCAGAGCCACTTGGTGGACAATCCAGAATCACCTGCCGGACATGCCAGAACCACCTGTCACACATGCCGGAACCACGTGCCTGACACGCCGGAACCACCTCGCGGACAGACCGGAACCACCTACCAGACATGCCTGAACCACCTGCCGAGCATGCCGGAACCACCTGCCGGACACGCCAAAATCACCTGCGGGCTAGGCCAGAACCACTTGTAGGACTCTCCTGGAGCACCTGCCGGGCATGCGGGAACCACCTCTCAGACGTGCCAGAACCACGTGCGGCACATGACGGAACCCATTACCGGACAGACCGGAACCACCTGCCGGACACGCCAGAATCACCTGCCAAGAACACCGGAACCACCTGAACAGCTCGCCAGAAACACCTGCCGGACATGCCAAAATCACCTGCCGGCTACACCAGAACCTCTTGCCGGACACTCCGGAATCACCTGCCAGACATGATGCAACCAAATGTCAGACGTGCCAGAACCACGTGCCAGAGACACCGGATGCAACTGCCGAGCATGCCGGAACCTCCTGCTCAACTCGCTGTAACCACCTGCCGGGGACGCCAAAATCACCTGTCAGCTAGGCCAGAACCACGTGGCGGACTCTATGGAATCACCCGCCGGGCATGCCGGAACCAGCTCTCAGACGTGCCAGAAGCACGTGCCGGACACGCCGGAACCACCTACTAGAGAGACCGGAACCACCTGCCAGACCCGCCTGAACCACCTGCTGAGTACGCTGGAACAACCTGCTCTACTCGCTGGAGCCACCTGCTGGACACGCCAAAGTCACCTGATGGCTACGCCAGCACCACTCGGCAGACAAGCCAGAATCACCTGCAGGGTATGCCGGAACCACCTCTCAGACGTGCCAGAACCCCTTGTCGGACACTCCGGAATCACCTGTCACAGGCATGCCGGAACCACCTCTCGAACGTGCCAGAATGACGTGCCAGAGACACCGGATGCACCTGCCGAGCACGCCGGAACCTCCTCTTCGACTCGCCGGAACCACCAGCCAGAGACGCCAAAATCCCCTGCCAGGTAGGCCAGAATCACATGGCGGACGCTCCGGAATCTCCCGCCGGGAAGGTAGGAACCACCTCTCAAACATACTGGAAGCACGTGCCGGACATGCCGGCACCACGTACTGGACAGACCAGAAACACCTGCCGGACCTGCCTGAACCACCTGCTGAGCACACCGGAACAACTTGCTCGACTCGCTGGAGCCACCTGCTGGACACCCCAAAATCACCAGCCAGCTATGCCAGAACCACTTGCCGTACACTCCGGAATCACCTGCTGGTTACACCAGAGCCACTTGGTGGACAATCCAGAATCACCTGCCGGACATGCCAGAACCACCTGTCACACATGCCGGAACCACGTGCCTGACACGCCGGAACCACCTCGCGGACAGACCGGAACCACCTACCAGACATGCCTGAACCACCTGCCGAGCATGCCGGAACCACCTGCCGGACACGCCAAAATCACCTGCGGGCTAGGCCAGAACCACTTGTAGGACTCTCCTGGAGCACCTGCCGGGCATGCGGGAACCACCTCTCAGACGTGCCAGAACCACGTGCGGCACATGACGGAACCCATTACCGGACAGACCGGAACCACCTGCCGGACACGCCAGAATCACCTGCCAAGAACACCGGAACCACCTGAACAGCTCGCCAGAAACACCTGCCGGACATGCCAAAATCACCTGCCGGCTACACCAGAACCTCTTGCCGGACACTCCGGAATCACCTGCCAGACATGATGCAACCAAATGTCAGACGTGCCAGAACCACGTGCCAGAGACACCGGATGCAACTGCCGAGCATGCCGGAACCTCCTGCTCAACTCGCTGTAACCACCTGCCGGGGACGCCAAAATCACCTGTCAGCTAGGCCAGAACCACGTGGCGGACTCTATGGAATCACCCGCCGGGCATGCCGGAACCAGCTCTCAGACGTGCCAGAAGCACGTGCCGGACACGCCGGAACCACCTACTAGAGAGACCGGAACCACCTGCCAGACCCGCCTGAACCACCTGCTGAGTACGCTGGAACAACCTGCTCTACTCGCTGGAGCCACCTGCTGGACACGCCAAAATCACCTGATGGCTACGCCAGCACCACTCGGCAGACAAGCCAGAATCACCTGCAGGGTATGCCGGAACCACCTCTCAGACGTGCCAGAACCCCTTGTCGGACACTCCGGAATCACCTGTCACAGGCATGCCGGAACCACCTCTCGAACGTGCCAGAATGACGTGCCAGAGACACCGGATGCACCTGCCGAGCACGCCGGAACCTCCTCTTCGACTCGCCGGAACCACCAGCCAGAGACGCCAAAATCCCCTGCCAGGTAGGCCAGAATCACATGGCGGACGCTCCGGAATCTCCCGCCGGGAAGGTAGGAACCACCTCTCAAACATACTGGAAGCACGTGCCGGACATGCCGGCACCACGTACTGGACAGACCAGAAACACCTGCCGGACCTGCCTGAACCACCTGCTGAGCACACCGGAACAACTTGCTCGACTCGCTGGAGCCACCTGCTGGACACCCCAAAATCACCAGCCAGCTATGCCAGAACCACTTGCCGTACACTCCGGAATCACCTGCTGGTTACACCAGAGCCACTTGGTGGACAATCCAGAATCACCTGCCGGACATGCCAGAACCACCTGTCACACATGCCGGAACCACGTGCCTGACACGCCGGAACCACCTCGCGGACAGACCGGAACCACCTACCAGACATGCCTGAACCACCTGCCGAGCATGCCGGAACCACCTGCCGGACACGCCAAAATCACCTGCGGGCTAGGCCAGAACCACTTGTAGGACTCTCCTGGAGCACCTGCCGGGCATGCGGGAACCACCTCTCAGACGTGCCAGAACCACGTGCGGCACATGACGGAACCCATTACCGGACAGACCGGAACCACCTGCCGGACACGCCAGAATCACCTGCCAAGAACACCGGAACCACCTGAACAGCTCGCCAGAAACACCTGCCGGACATGCCAAAATCACCTGCCGGCTACACCAGAACCTCTTGCCGGACACTCCGGAATCACCTGCCAGACATGATGCAACCAAATGTCAGACGTGCCAGAACCACGTGCCAGAGACACCGGATGCAACTGCCGAGCATGCCGGAACCTCCTGCTCAACTCGCTGTAACCACCTGCCGGGGACGCCAAAATCACCTGTCAGCTAGGCCAGAACCACGTGGCGGACTCTATGGAATCACCCGCCGGGCATGCCGGAACCAGCTCTCAGACGTGCCAGAAGCACATGCCGGACACGCCGGAACCACCTACTAGAGAGACCGGAACCACCTGCCAGACCCGCCTGAACCACCTGCTGAGTACGCTGGAACAACCTGCTCTACTCGCTGGAGCCACCTGCTGGACACGCCAAAGTCACCTGATGGCTACGCCAGCACCACTCGGCAGACAAGCCAGAATCACCTGCAGGGTATGCCGGAACCACCTCTCAGACGTGCCAGAACCCCTTGTCGGACACTCCGGAATCACCTGTCACAGGCATGCCGGAACCACCTCTCGAACGTGCCAGAATGACGTGCCAGAGACACCGGATGCACCTGCCGAGCACGCCGGAACCTCCTCTTCGACTCGCCGGAACCACCAGCCAGAGACGCCAAAATCCCCTGCCAGGTAGGCCAGAATCACATGGCGGACGCTCCGGAATCTCCCGCCGGGAAGGTAGGAACCACCTCTCAAACATACTGGAAGCACGTGCCGGACATGCCGGCACCACGTACTGGACAGACCAGAAACACCTGCCGGACCTGCCTGAACCACCTGCTGAGCACACCGGAACAACTTGCTCGACTCGCTGGAGCCACCTGCTGGACACCCCAAAATCACCAGCCAGCTATGCCAGAACCACTTGCCGTACACTCCGGAATCACCTGCTGGTTACACCAGAGCCACTTGGTGGACAATCCAGAATCACCTGCCGGACATGCCAGAACCACCTGTCACACATGCCGGAACCACGTGCCTGACACGCCGGAACCACCTCGCGGACAGACCGGAACCACCTACCAGACATGCCTGAACCACCTGCCGAGCATGCCGGAACCACCTGCCGGACACGCCAAAATCACCTGCGGGCTAGGCCAGAACCACTTGTAGGACTCTCCTGGAGCACCTGCCGGGCATGCGGGAACCACCTCTCAGACGTGCCAGAACCACGTGCGGCACATGACGGAACCCATTACCGGACAGACCGGAACCACCTGCCGGACACGCCAGAATCACCTGCCAAGAACACCGGAACCACCTGAACAGCTCGCCAGAAACACCTGCCGGACATGCCAAAATCACCTGCCGGCTACACCAGAACCTCTTGCCGGACACTCCGGAATCACCTGCCAGACATGATGCAACCAAATGTCAGACGTGCCAGAACCACGTGCCAGAGACACCGGATGCAACTGCCGAGCATGCCGGAACCTCCTGCTCAACTCGCTGTAACCACCTGCCGGGGACGCCAAAATCACCTGTCAGCTAGGCCAGAACCACGTGGCGGACTCTATGGAATCACCCGCCGGGCATGCCGGAACCAGCTCTCAGACGTGCCAGAAGCACGTGCCGGACACGCCGGAACCACCTACTAGAGAGACCGGAACCACCTGCCAGACCCGCCTGAACCACCTGCTGAGTACGCTGGAACAACCTGCTCTACTCGCTGGAGCCACCTGCTGGACACGCCAAAATCACCTGATGGCTACGCCAGCACCACTCGGCAGACAAGCCAGAATCACCTGCAGGGTATGCCGGAACCACCTCTCAGACGTGCCAGAACCCCTTGTCGGACACTCCGGAATCACCTGTCACAGGCATGCCGGAACCACCTCTCGAACGTGCCAGAATGACGTGCCAGAGACACCGGATGCACCTGCCGAGCACGCCGGAACCTCCTCTTCGACTCGCCGGAACCACCAGCCAGAGACGCCAAAATCCCCTGCCAGGTAGGCCAGAATCACATGGCGGACGCTCCGGAATCTCCCGCCGGGAAGGTAGGAACCACCTCTCAAACATACTGGAAGCACGTGCCGGACATGCCGGCACCACGTACTGGACAGACCAGAAACACCTGCCGGACCTGCCTGAACCACCTGCTGAGCACACCGGAACAACTTGCTCGACTCGCTGGAGCCACCTGCTGGACACCCCAAAATCACCAGCCAGCTATGCCAGAACCACTTGCCGTACACTCCGGAATCACCTGCTGGTTACACCAGAGCCACTTGGTGGACAATCCAGAATCACCTGCCGGACATGCCAGAACCACCTGTCACACATGCCGGAACCACGTGCCTGACACGCCGGAACCACCTCGCGGACAGACCGGAACCACCTACCAGACATGCCTGAACCACCTGCCGAGCATGCCGGAACCACCTGCCGGACACGCCAAAATCACCTGCGGGCTAGGCCAGAACCACTTGTAGGACTCTCCTGGAGCACCTGCCGGGCATGCGGGAACCACCTCTCAGACGTGCCAGAACCACGTGCGGCACATGACGGAACCCATTACCGGACAGACCGGAACCACCTGCCGGACACGCCAGAATCACCTGCCAAGAACACCGGAACCACCTGAACAGCTCGCCAGAAACACCTGCCGGACATGCCAAAATCACCTGCCGGCTACACCAGAACCTCTTGCCGGACACTCCGGAATCACCTGCCAGACATGATGCAACCAAATGTCAGACGTGCCAGAACCACGTGCCAGAGACACCGGATGCAACTGCCGAGCATGCCGGAACCTCCTGCTCAACTCGCTGTAACCACCTGCCGGGGACGCCAAAATCACCTGTCAGCTAGGCCAGAACCACGTGGCGGACTCTATGGAATCACCCGCCGGGCATGCCGGAACCAGCTCTCAGACGTGCCAGAAGCACGTGCCGGACACGCCGGAACCACCTACTAGAGAGACCGGAACCACCTGCCAGACCCGCCTGAACCACCTGCTGAGTACGCTGGAACAACCTGCTCTACTCGCTGGAGCCACCTGCTGGACACGCCAAAGTCACCTGATGGCTACGCCAGCACCACTCGGCAGACAAGCCAGAATCACCTGCAGGGTATGCCGGAACCACCTCTCAGACGTGCCAGAACCCCTTGTCGGACACTCCGGAATCACCTGTCACAGGCATGCCGGAACCACCTCTCGAACGTGCCAGAATGACGTGCCAGAGACACCGGATGCACCTGCCGAGCACGCCGGAACCTCCTCTTCGACTCGCCGGAACCACCAGCCAGAGACGCCAAAATCCCCTGCCAGGTAGGCCAGAATCACATGGCGGACGCTCCGGAATCTCCCGCCGGGAAGGTAGGAACCACCTCTCAAACATACTGGAAGCACGTGCCGGACATGCCGGCACCACGTACTGGACAGACCAGAAACACCTGCCGGACCTGCCTGAACCACCTGCTGAGCACACCGGAACAACTTGCTCGACTCGCTGGAGCCACCTGCTGGACACCCCAAAATCACCAGCCAGCTATGCCAGAACCACTTGCCGTACACTCCGGAATCACCTGCTGGTTACACCAGAGCCACTTGGTGGACAATCCAGAATCACCTGCCGGACATGCCAGAACCACCTGTCACACATGCCGGAACCACGTGCCTGACACGCCGGAACCACCTCGCGGACAGACCGGAACCACCTACCAGACATGCCTGAACCACCTGCCGAGCATGCCGGAACCACCTGCCGGACACGCCAAAATCACCTGCGGGCTAGGCCAGAACCACTTGTAGGACTCTCCTGGAGCACCTGCCGGGCATGCGGGAACCACCTCTCAGACGTGCCAGAACCACGTGCGGCACATGACGGAACCCATTACCGGACAGACCGGAACCACCTGCCGGACACGCCAGAATCACCTGCCAAGAACACCGGAACCACCTGAACAGCTCGCCAGAAACACCTGCCGGACATGCCAAAATCACCTGCCGGCTACACCAGAACCTCTTGCCGGACACTCCGGAATCACCTGCCAGACATGATGCAACCAAATGTCAGACGTGCCAGAACCACGTGCCAGAGACACCGGATGCAACTGCCGAGCATGCCGGAACCTCCTGCTCAACTCGCTGTAACCACCTGCCGGGGACGCCAAAATCACCTGTCAGCTAGGCCAGAACCACGTGGCGGACTCTATGGAATCACCCGCCGGGCATGCCGGAACCAGCTCTCAGACGTGCCAGAAGCACGTGCCGGACACGCCGGAACCACCTACTAGAGAGACCGGAACCACCTGCCAGACCCGCCTGAACCACCTGCTGAGTACGCTGGAACAACCTGCTCTACTCGCTGGAGCCACCTGCTGGACACGCCAAAATCACCTGATGGCTACGCCAGCACCACTCGGCAGACAAGCCAGAATCACCTGCAGGGTATGCCGGAACCACCTCTCAGACGTGCCAGAACCCCTTGTCGGACACTCCGGAATCACCTGTCACAGGCATGCCGGAACCACCTCTCGAACGTGCCAGAATGACGTGCCAGAGACACCGGATGCACCTGCCGAGCACGCCGGAACCTCCTCTTCGACTCGCCGGAACCACCAGCCAGAGACGCCAAAATCCCCTGCCAGGTAGGCCAGAATCACATGGCGGACGCTCCGGAATCTCCCGCCGGGAAGGTAGGAACCACCTCTCAAACATACTGGAAGCACGTGCCGGACATGCCGGCACCACGTACTGGACAGACCAGAAACACCTGCCGGACCTGCCTGAACCACCTGCTGAGCACACCGGAACAACTTGCTCGACTCGCTGGAGCCACCTGCTGGACACCCCAAAATCACCAGCCAGCTATGCCAGAACCACTTGCCGTACACTCCGGAATCACCTGCTGGTTACACCAGAGCCACTTGGTGGACAATCCAGAATCACCTGCCGGACATGCCAGAACCACCTGTCACACATGCCGGAACCACGTGCCTGACACGCCGGAACCACCTCGCGGACAGACCGGAACCACCTACCAGACATGCCTGAACCACCTGCCGAGCATGCCGGAACCACCTGCCGGACACGCCAAAATCACCTGCGGGCTAGGCCAGAACCACTTGTAGGACTCTCCTGGAGCACCTGCCGGGCATGCGGGAACCACCTCTCAGACGTGCCAGAACCACGTGCGGCACATGACGGAACCCATTACCGGACAGACCGGAACCACCTGCCGGACACGCCAGAATCACCTGCCAAGAACACCGGAACCACCTGAACAGCTCGCCAGAAACACCTGCCGGACATGCCAAAATCACCTGCCGGCTACACCAGAACCTCTTGCCGGACACTCCGGAATCACCTGCCAGACATGATGCAACCAAATGTCAGACGTGCCAGAACCACGTGCCAGAGACACCGGATGCAACTGCCGAGCATGCCGGAACCTCCTGCTCAACTCGCTGTAACCACCTGCCGGGGACGCCAAAATCACCTGTCAGCTAGGCCAGAACCACGTGGCGGACTCTATGGAATCACCCGCCGGGCATGCCGGAACCAGCTCTCAGACGTGCCAGAAGCACGTGCCGGACACGCCGGAACCACCTACTAGAGAGACCGGAACCACCTGCCAGACCCGCCTGAACCACCTGCTGAGTACGCTGGAACAACCTGCTCTACTCGCTGGAGCCACCTGCTGGACACGCCAAAATCACCTGATGGCTACGCCAGCACCACTCGGCAGACAAGCCAGAATCACCTGCAGGGTATGCCGGAACCACCTCTCAGACGTGCCAGAACCCCTTGTCGGACACTCCGGAATCACCTGTCACAGGCATGCCGGAACCACCTCTCGAACGTGCCAGAATGACGTGCCAGAGACACCGGATGCACCTGCCGAGCACGCCGGAACCTCCTGTTCGACTCGCCGGAACCACCAGCCAGAGACGCCAAAATCCCCTGCCAGGTAGGCCAGAATCACATGGCGGACGCTCCGGAATCTCCCGCCGGGAAGGTAGGAACCACCTCTCAAACATACTGGAAGCACGTGCCGGACATGCCGGCACCACGTACTGGACAGACCAGAAACACCTGCCGGACCTGCCTGAACCACCTGCTGAGCACACCGGAACAACTTGCTCGACTCGCTGGAGCCACCTGCTGGACACCCCAAAATCACCAGCCAGCTATGCCAGAACCACTTGCCGTACACTCCGGAATCACCTGCTGGTTACACCAGAGCCACTTGGTGGACAATCCAGAATCACCTGCCGGACATGCCAGAACCACCTGTCACACATGCCGGAACCACGTGCCTGACACGCCGGAACCACCTCGCGGACAGACCGGAACCACCTACCAGACATGCCTGAACCACCTGCCGAGCATGCCGGAACCACCTGCCAGACACGCCAAAATCACCTGCGGGCTAGGCCAGAACCACTTGTAGGACTCTCCTGGAGCACCTGCCGGGCATGCGGGAACCACCTCTCAGACGTGCCAGAACCACGTGCGGCACATGACGGAACCCATTACCGGACAGACCGGAACCACCTGCCGGACACGCCAGAATCACCTGCCAAGAACACCGGAACCACCTGAACAGCTCGCCAGAAACACCTGCCGGACATGCCAAAATCACCTGCCGGCTACACCAGAACCTCTTGCCGGACACTCCGGAATCACCTGCCAGACATGATGCAACCAAATGTCAGACGTGCCAGAACCACGTGCCAGAGACACCGGATGCAACTGCCGAGCATGCCGGAACCTCCTGCTCAACTCGCTGTAACCACCTGCCGGGGACGCCAAAATCACCTGTCAGCTAGGCCAGAACCACGTGGCGGACTCTATGGAATCACCCGCCGGGCATGCCGGAACCAGCTCTCAGACGTGCCAGAAGCACGTGCCGGACACGCCGGAACCACCTACTAGAGAGACCGGAACCACCTGCCAGACCCGCCTGAACCACCTGCTGAGTACGCTGGAACAACCTGCTCTACTCGCTGGAGCCACCTGCTGGACACGCCAAAATCACCTGATGGCTACGCCAGCACCACTCGGCAGACAAGCCAGAATCACCTGCAGGGTATGCCGGAACCACCTCTCAGACGTGCCAGAACCCCTTGTCGGACACTCCGGAATCACCTGTCACAGGCATGCCGGAACCACCTCTCGAACGTGCCAGAATGACGTGCCAGAGACACCGGATGCACCTGCCGAGCACGCCGGAACCTCCTGTTCGACTCGCCGGAACCACCAGCCAGAGACGCCAAAATCCCCTGCCAGGTAGGCCAGAATCACATGGCGGACGCTCCGGAATCTCCCGCCGGGAAGGTAGGAACCACCTCTCAAACATACTGGAAGCACGTGCCGGACATGCCGGCACCACGTACTGGACAGACCAGAAACACCTGCCGGACCTGCCTGAACCACCTGCTGAGCACACCGGAACAACTTGCTCGACTCGCTGGAGCCACCTGCTGGACACCCCAAAATCACCAGCCAGCTATGCCAGAACCACTTGCCGTACACTCCGGAATCACCTGCTGGTTACACCAGAGCCACTTGGTGGACAATCCAGAATCACCTGCCGGACATGCCAGAACCACCTGTCACACATGCCGGAACCACGTGCCTGACACGCCGGAACCACCTCGCGGACAGACCGGAACCACCTACCAGACATGCCTGAACCACCTGCCGAGCATGCCGGAACCACCTGCCGGACACGCCAAAATCACCTGCGGGCTAGGCCAGAACCACTTGTAGGACTCTCCTGGAGCACCTGCCGGGCATGCGGGAACCACCTCTCAGACGTGCCAGAACCACGTGCGGCACATGACGGAACCCATTACCGGACAGACCGGAACCACCTGCCGGACACGCCAGAATCACCTGCCAAGAACACCGGAACCACCTGAACAGCTCGCCAGAAACACCTGCCGGACATGCCAAAATCACCTGCCGGCTACACCAGAACCTCTTGCCGGACACTCCGGAATCACCTGCCAGACATGATGCAACCAAATGTCAGACGTGCCAGAACCACGTGCCAGAGACACCGGATGCAACTGCCGAGCATGCCGGAACCTCCTGCTCAACTCGCTGTAACCACCTGCCGGGGACGCCAAAATCACCTGTCAGCTAGGCCAGAACCACGTGGCGGACTCTATGGAATCACCCGCCGGGCATGCCGGAACCAGCTCTCAGACGTGCCAGAAGCACGTGCCGGACACGCCGGAACCACCTACTAGAGAGACCGGAACCACCTGCCAGACCCGCCTGAACCACCTGCTGAGTACGCTGGAACAACCTGCTCTACTCGCTGGAGCCACCTGCTGGACACGCCAAAATCACCTGATGGCTACGCCAGCACCACTCGGCAGACAAGCCAGAATCACCTGCAGGGTATGCCGGAACCACCTCTCAGACGTGCCAGAACCCCTTGTCGGACACTCCGGAATCACCTGTCACAGGCATGCCGGAACCACCTCTCGAACGTGCCAGAATGACGTGCCAGAGACACCGGATGCACCTGCCGAGCACGCCGGAACCTCCTGTTCGACTCGCCGGAACCACCAGCCAGAGACGCCAAAATCCCCTGCCAGGTAGGCCAGAATCACATGGCGGACGCTCCGGAATCTCCCGCCGGGAAGGTAGGAACCACCTCTCAAACATACTGGAAGCACGTGCCGGACATGCCGGCACCACGTACTGGACAGACCAGAAACACCTGCCGGACCTGCCTGAACCACCTGCTGAGCACACCGGAACAACTTGCTCGACTCGCTGGAGCCACCTGCTGGACACCCCAAAATCACCAGCCAGCTATGCCAGAACCACTTGCCGTACACTCCGGAATCACCTGCTGGTTACACCAGAGCCACTTGGTGGACAATCCAGAATCACCTGCCGGACATGCCAGAACCACCTGTCACACATGCCGGAACCACGTGCCTGACACGCCGGAACCACCTCGCGGACAGACCGGAACCACCTACCAGACATGCCTGAACCACCTGCCGAGCATGCCGGAACCACCTGCCGGACACGCCAAAATCACCTGCGGGCTAGGCCAGAACCACTTGTAGGACTCTCCTGGAGCACCTGCCGGGCATGCGGGAACCACCTGTCACACATGCCGGAACCACGTGCCTGACACGCCGGAACCACCTCGCGGACAGACCGGAACCACCTACCAGACATGCCTGAACCACCTGCCGAGCATGCCGGAACCACCTGCCGGACACGCCAAAATCACCTGCGGGCTAGGCC
Source organism: Equus asinus (assembly GCF_041296235.1). NCBI lineage: Eukaryota > Metazoa > Chordata > Mammalia > Perissodactyla > Equidae > Equus > Equus asinus. The sequence goes on from NC_091818.1 coordinate 1,976,222, forward strand.
AGAACCACTTGTAGGACTCTCCTGGAGCACCTGCCGGGCATGCGGGAACCACCTCTCAGACGTGCCAGAACCACGTGCGGCACATGACGGAACCCATTACCGGACAGACCGGAACCACCTGCCGGACACGCCAGAATCACCTGCCAAGAACACCGGAACCACCTGAACAGCTCGCCAGAAACACCTGCCGGACATGCCAAAATCACCTGCCGGCTACACCAGAACCTCTTGCCGGACACTCCGGAATCACCTGCCAGACATGATGCAACCAAATGTCAGACGTGCCAGAACCACGTGCCAGAGACACCGGATGCAACTGCCGAGCATGCCGGAACCTCCTGCTCAACTCGCTGTAACCACCTGCCGGGGACGCCAAAATCACCTGTCAGCTAGGCCAGAACCACGTGGCGGACTCTATGGAATCACCCGCCGGGCATGCCGGAACCAGCTCTCAGACGTGCCAGAAGCACGTGCCGGACACGCCGGAACCACCTACTAGAGAGACCGGAACCACCTGCCAGACCCGCCTGAACCACCTGCTGAGTACGCTGGAACAACCTGCTCTACTCGCTGGAGCCACCTGCTGGACACGCCAAAATCACCTGATGGCTACGCCAGCACCACTCAGCAGACAAGCCAGAATCACCTGCAGGGTATGCCGGAACCACCTCTCAGACGTGCCAGAACCCCTTGTCGGACACTCCGGAATCACCTGTCACAGGCATGCCGGAACCACCTCTCGAACGTGCCAGAATGACGTGCCAGAGACACCGGATGCACCTGCCGAGCACGCCGGAACCTCCTGTTCGACTCGCCGGAACCACCAGCCAGAGACGCCAAAATCCCCTGCCAGGTAGGCCAGAATCACATGGCGGACGCTCCGGAATCTCCCGCCGGGAAGGTAGGAACCACCTCTCAAACATACTGGAAGCACGTGCCGGACATGCCGGCACCACGTACTGGACAGACCAGAAACACCTGCCGGACCTGCCTGAACCACCTGCTGAGCACACCGGAACAACTTGCTCGACTCGCTGGAGCCACCTGCTGGACACCCCAAAATCACCAGCCAGCTATGCCAGAACCACTTGCCGTACACTCCGGAATCACCTGCTGGTTACACCAGAGCCACTTGGTGGACAATCCAGAATCACCTGCCGGACATGCCAGAACCACCTGTCACACATGCCGGAACCACGTGCCTGACACGCCGGAACCACCTCGCGGACAGACCGGAACCACCTACCAGACATGCCTGAACCACCTGCCGAGCATGCCGGAACCACCTGCCGGACATGCCAAAATCACCTGCGGGCTAGGCCAGAACCACTTGTAGGACTCTCCTGGAGCACCTGCCGGGCATGCGGGAACCACCTGTCACACATGCCGGAACCACGTGCCTGACACGCCGGAACCACCTCGCGGACAGACCGGAACCACCTACCAGACATGCCTGAACCACCTGCCGAGCATGCCGGAACCACCTGCCGGACACGCCAAAATCACCTGCGGGCTAGGCCAGAACCACTTGTAGGACTCTCCTGGAGCACCTGCCGGGCATGCGGGAACCACCTCTCAGACGTGCCAGAACCACGTGCGGCACATGACGGAACCCATTACCGGACAGACCGGAACCACCTGCCGGACACGCCAGAATCACCTGCCAAGAACACCGGAACCACCTGAACAGCTCGCCAGAAACACCTGCCGGACATGCCAAAATCACCTGCCGGCTACACCAGAACCTCTTGCCGGACACTCCGGAATCACCTGCCAGACATGATGCAACCAAATGTCAGACGTGCCAGAACCACGTGCCAGAGACACCGGATGCAACTGCCGAGCATGCCGGAACCTCCTGCTCAACTCGCTGTAACCACCTGCCGGGGACGCCAAAATCACCTGTCAGCTAGGCCAGAACCACGTGGCGGACTCTATGGAATCACCCGCCGGGCATGCCGGAACCAGCTCTCAGACGTGCCAGAAGCACGTGCCGGACACGCCGGAACCACCTACTAGAGAGACCGGAACCACCTGCCAGACCCGCCTGAACCACCTGCTGAGTACGCTGGAACAACCTGCTCTACTCGCTGGAGCCACCTGCTGGACACGCCAAAGTCACCTGATGGCTACGCCAGCACCACTCGGCAGACAAGCCAGAATCACCTGCAGGGTATGCCGGAACCACCTCTCAGACGTGCCAGAACCCCTTGTCGGACACTCCGGAATCACCTGTCACAGGCATGCCGGAACCACCTCTCGAACGTGCCAGAATGACGTGCCAGAGACACCGGATGCACCTGCCGAGCACGCCGGAACCTCCTCTTCGACTCGCCGGAACCACCAGCCAGAGACGCCAAAATCCCCTGCCAGGTAGGCCAGAATCACATGGCGGACGCTCCGGAATCTCCCGCCGGGAAGGTAGGAACCACCTCTCAAACATACTGGAAGCACGTGCCGGACATGCCGGCACCACGTACTGGACAGACCAGAAACACCTGCCGGACCTGCCTGAACCACCTGCTGAGCACACCGGAACAACTTGCTCGACTCGCTGGAGCCACCTGCTGGACACCCCAAAATCACCAGCCAGCTATGCCAGAACCACTTGCCGTACACTCCGGAATCACCTGCTGGTTACACCAGAGCCACTTGGTGGACAATCCAGAATCACCTGCCGGACATGCCAGAACCACCTGTCACACATGCCGGAACCACGTGCCTGACACGCCGGAACCACCTCGCGGACAGACCGGAACCACCTACCAGACATGCCTGAACCACCTGCCGAGCATGCCGGAACCACCTGCCGGACACGCCAAAATCACCTGCGGGCTAGGCCAGAACCACTTGTAGGACTCTCCTGGAGCACCTGCCGGGCATGCGGGAACCACCTCTCAGACGTGCCAGAACCACGTGCGGCACATGACGGAACCCATTACCGGACAGACCGGAACCACCTGCCGGACACGCCAGAATCACCTGCCAAGAACACCGGAACCACCTGAACAGCTCGCCAGAAACACCTGCCGGACATGCCAAAATCACCTGCCGGCTACACCAGAACCTCTTGCCGGACACTCCGGAATCACCTGCCAGACATGATGCAACCAAATGTCAGACGTGCCAGAACCACGTGCCAGAGACACCGGATGCAACTGCCGAGCATGCCGGAACCTCCTGCTCAACTCGCTGTAACCACCTGCCGGGGACGCCAAAATCACCTGTCAGCTAGGCCAGAACCACGTGGCGGACTCTATGGAATCACCCGCCGGGCATGCCGGAACCAGCTCTCAGACGTGCCAGAAGCATGTGCCGGACACGCCGGAACCACCTACTAGAGAGACCGGAACCACCTGCCAGACCCGCCTGAACCACCTGCTGAGTACGCTGGAACAACCTGCTCTACTCGCTGGAGCCACCTGCTGGACACGCCAAAGTCACCTGATGGCTACGCCAGCACCACTCGGCAGACAAGCCAGAATCACCTGCAGGGTATGCCGGAACCACCTCTCAGACGTGCCAGAACCCCTTGTCGGACACTCCGGAATCACCTGTCACAGGCATGCCGGAACCACCTCTCGAACGTGCCAGAATGACGTGCCAGAGACACCGGATGCACCTGCCGAGCACGCCGGAACCTCCTGTTCGACTCGCCGGAACCACCAGCCAGAGACGCCAAAATCCCCTGCCAGGTAGGCCAGAATCACATGGCGGACGCTCCGGAATCTCCCGCCGGGAAGGTAGGAACCACCTCTCAAACATACTGGAAGCACGTGCCGGACATGCCGGCACCACGTACTGGACAGACCAGAAACACCTGCCGGACCTGCCTGAACCACCTGCTGAGCACACCGGAACAACTTGCTCGACTCGCTGGAGCCACCTGCTGGACACCCCAAAATCACCAGCCAGCTATGCCAGAACCACTTGCCGTACACTCCGGAATCACCTGCTGGTTACACCAGAGCCACTTGGTGGACAATCCAGAATCACCTGCCGGACATGCCAGAACCACCTGTCACACATGCCGGAACCACGTGCCTGACACGCCGGAACCACCTCGCGGACAGACCGGAACCACCTACCAGACATGCCTGAACCACCTGCCGAGCATGCCGGAACCACCTGCCGGACACGCCAAAATCACCTGCGGGCTAGGCCAGAACCACTTGTAGGACTCTCCTGGAGCACCTGCCGGGCATGCGGGAACCACCTCTCAGACGTGCCAGAACCACGTGCGGCACATGACGGAACCCATTACCGGACAGACCGGAACCACCTGCCGGACACGCCAGAATCACCTGCCAAGAACACCGGAACCACCTGAACAGCTCGCCAGAAACACCTGCCGGACATGCCAAAATCACCTGCCGGCTACACCAGAACCTCTTGCCGGACACTCCGGAATCACCTGCCAGACATGATGCAACCAAATGTCAGACGTGCCAGAACCACGTGCCAGAGACACCGGATGCAACTGCCGAGCATGCCGGAACCTCCTGCTCAACTCGCTGTAACCACCTGCCGGGGACGCCAAAATCACCTGTCAGCTAGGCCAGAACCACGTGGCGGACTCTATGGAATCACCCGCCGGGCATGCCGGAACCAGCTCTCAGACGTGCCAGAAGCACGTGCCGGACACGCCGGAACCACCTACTAGAGAGACCGGAACCACCTGCCAGACCCGCCTGAACCACCTGCTGAGTACGCTGGAACAACCTGCTCTACTCGCTGGAGCCACCTGCTGGACACGCCAAAGTCACCTGATGGCTACGCCAGCACCACTCGGCAGACAAGCCAGAATCACCTGCAGGGTATGCCGGAACCACCTCTCAGACGTGCCAGAACCCCTTGTCGGACACTCCGGAATCACCTGTCACAGGCATGCCGGAACCACCTCTCGAACGTGCCAGAATGACGTGCCAGAGACACCGGATGCACCTGCCGAGCACGCCGGAACCTCCTGTTCGACTCGCCGGAACCACCAGCCAGAGACGCCAAAATCCCCTGCCAGGTAGGCCAGAATCACATGGCGGACGCTCCGGAATCTCCCGCCGGGAAGGTAGGAACCACCTCTCAAACATACTGGAAGCACGTGCCGGACATGCCGGCACCACGTACTGGACAGACCAGAAACACCTGCCGGACCTGCCTGAACCACCTGCTGAGCACACCGGAACAACTTGCTCGACTCGCTGGAGCCACCTGCTGGACACCCCAAAATCACCAGCCAGCTATGCCAGAACCACTTGCCGTACACTCCGGAATCACCTGCTGGTTACACCAGAGCCACTTGGTGGACAATCCAGAATCACCTGCCGGACATGCCAGAACCACCTGTCACACATGCCGGAACCACGTGCCTGACACGCCGGAACCACCTCGCGGACAGACCGGAACCACCTACCAGACATGCCTGAACCACCTGCCGAGCATGCCGGAACCACCTGCCGGACACGCCAAAATCACCTGCGGGCTAGGCCAGAACCACTTGTAGGACTCTCCTGGAGCACCTGCCGGGCATGCGGGAACCACCTCTCAGACGTGCCAGAACCACGTGCGGCACATGACGGAACCCATTACCGGACAGACCGGAACCACCTGCCGGACACGCCAGAATCACCTGCCAAGAACACCGGAACCACCTGAACAGCTCGCCAGAAACACCTGCCGGACATGCCAAAATCACCTGCCGGCTACACCAGAACCTCTTGCCGGACACTCCGGAATCACCTGCCAGACATGATGCAACCAAATGTCAGACGTGCCAGAACCACGTGCCAGAGACACCGGATGCAACTGCCGAGCATGCCGGAACCTCCTGCTCAACTCGCTGTAACCACCTGCCGGGGACGCCAAAATCACCTGTCAGCTAGGCCAGAACCACGTGGCGGACTCTATGGAATCACCCGCCGGGCATGCCGGAACCAGCTCTCAGACGTGCCAGAAGCACGTGCCGGACACGCCGGAACCACCTACTAGAGAGACCGGAACCACCTGCCAGACCCGCCTGAACCACCTGCTGAGTACGCTGGAACAACCTGCTCTACTCGCTGGAGCCACCTGCTGGACACGCCAAAGTCACCTGATGGCTACGCCAGCACCACTCGGCAGACAAGCCAGAATCACCTGCAGGGTATGCCGGAACCACCTCTCAGACGTGCCAGAACCCCTTGTCGGACACTCCGGAATCACCTGTCACAGGCATGCCGGAACCACCTCTCGAACGTGCCAGAATGACGTGCCAGAGACACCGGATGCACCTGCCGAGCACGCCGGAACCTCCTGTTCGACTCGCCGGAACCACCAGCCAGAGACGCCAAAATCCCCTGCCAGGTAGGCCAGAATCACATGGCGGACGCTCCGGAATCTCCCGCCGGGAAGGTAGGAACCACCTCTCAAACATACTGGAAGCACGTGCCGGACATGCCGGCACCACGTACTGGACAGACCAGAAACACCTGCCGGACCTGCCTGAACCACCTGCTGAGCACACCGGAACAACTTGCTCGACTCGCTGGAGCCACCTGCTGGACACCCCAAAATCACCAGCCAGCTATGCCAGAACCACTTGCCGTACACTCCGGAATCACCTGCTGGTTACACCAGAGCCACTTGGTGGACAATCCAGAATCACCTGCCGGACATGCCAGAACCACCTGTCACACATGCCGGAACCACGTGCCTGACACGCCGGAACCACCTCGCGGACAGACCGGAACCACCTACCAGACATGCCTGAACCACCTGCCGAGCATGCCGGAACCACCTGCCGGACACGCCAAAATCACCTGCGGGCTAGGCCAGAACCACTTGTAGGACTCTCCTGGAGCACCTGCCGGGCATGCGGGAACCACCTCTCAGACGTGCCAGAACCACGTGCGGCACATGACGGAACCCATTACCGGACAGACCGGAACCACCTGCCGGACACGCCAGAATCACCTGCCAAGAACACCGGAACCACCTGAACAGCTCGCCAGAAACACCTGCCGGACATGCCAAAATCACCTGCCGGCTACACCAGAACCTCTTGCCGGACACTCCGGAATCACCTGCCAGACATGATGCAACCAAATGTCAGACGTGCCAGAACCACGTGCCAGAGACACCGGATGCAACTGCCGAGCATGCCGGAACCTCCTGCTCAACTCGCTGTAACCACCTGCCGGGGACGCCAAAATCACCTGTCAGCTAGGCCAGAACCACGTGGCGGACTCTATGGAATCACCCGCCGGGCATGCCGGAACCAGCTCTCAGACGTGCCAGAAGCACGTGCCGGACACGCCGGAACCACCTACTAGAGAGACCGGAACCACCTGCCAGACCCGCCTGAACCACCTGCTGAGTACGCTGGAACAACCTGCTCTACTCGCTGGAGCCACCTGCTGGACACGCCAAAGTCACCTGATGGCTACGCCAGCACCACTCGGCAGACAAGCCAGAATCACCTGCAGGGTATGCCGGAACCACCTCTCAGACGTGCCAGAACCCCTTGTCGGACACTCCGGAATCACCTGTCACAGGCATGCCGGAACCACCTCTCGAACGTGCCAGAATGACGTGCCAGAGACACCGGATGCACCTGCCGAGCACGCCGGAACCTCCTGTTCGACTCGCCGGAACCACCAGCCAGAGACGCCAAAATCCCCTGCCAGGTAGGCCAGAATCACATGGCGGACGCTCCGGAATCTCCCGCCGGGAAGGTAGGAACCACCTCTCAAACATACTGGAAGCACGTGCCGGACATGCCGGCACCACGTACTGGACAGACCAGAAACACCTGCCGGACCTGCCTGAACCACCTGCTGAGCACACCGGAACAACTTGCTCGACTCGCTGGAGCCACCTGCTGGACACCCCAAAATCACCAGCCAGCTATGCCAGAACCACTTGCCGTACACTCCGGAATCACCTGCTGGTTACACCAGAGCCACTTGGTGGACAATCCAGAATCACCTGCCGGACATGCCAGAACCACCTGTCACACATGCCGGAACCACGTGCCTGACACGCCGGAACCACCTCGCGGACAGACCGGAACCACCTACCAGACATGCCTGAACCACCTGCCGAGCATGCCGGAACCACCTGCCGGACACGCCAAAATCACCTGCGGGCTAGGCCAGAACCACTTGTAGGACTCTCCTGGAGCACCTGCCGGGCATGCGGGAACCACCTCTCAGACGTGCCAGAACCACGTGCGGCACATGACGGAACCCATTACCGGACAGACCGGAACCACCTGCCGGACACGCCAGAATCACCTGCCAAGAACACCGGAACCACCTGAACAGCTCGCCAGAAACACCTGCCGGACATGCCAAAATCACCTGCCGGCTACACCAGAACCTCTTGCCGGACACTCCGGAATCACCTGCCAGACATGATGCAACCAAATGTCAGACGTGCCAGAACCACGTGCCAGAGACACCGGATGCAACTGCCGAGCATGCCGGAACCTCCTGCTCAACTCGCTGTAACCACCTGCCGGGGACGCCAAAATCACCTGTCAGCTAGGCCAGAACCACGTGGCGGACTCTATGGAATCACCCGCCGGGCATGCCGGAACCAGCTCTCAGACGTGCCAGAAGCACGTGCCGGACACGCCGGAACCACCTACTAGAGAGACCGGAACCACCTGCCAGACCCGCCTGAACCACCTGCTGAGTACGCTGGAACAACCTGCTCTACTCGCTGGAGCCACCTGCTGGACACGCCAAAGTCACCTGATGGCTACGCCAGCACCACTCGGCAGACAAGCCAGAATCACCTGCAGGGTATGCCGGAACCACCTCTCAGACGTGCCAGAACCCCTTGTCGGACACTCCGGAATCACCTGTCACAGGCATGCCGGAACCACCTCTCGAACGTGCCAGAATGACGTGCCAGAGACACCGGATGCACCTGCCGAGCACGCCGGAACCTCCTGTTCGACTCGCCGGAACCACCAGCCAGAGACGCCAAAATCCCCTGCCAGGTAGGCCAGAATCACATGGCGGACGCTCCGGAATCTCCCGCCGGGAAGGTAGGAACCACCTCTCAAACATACTGGAAGCACGTGCCGGACATGCCGGCACCACGTACTGGACAGACCAGAAACACCTGCCGGACCTGCCTGAACCACCTGCTGAGCACACCGGAACAACTTGCTCGACTCGCTGGAGCCACCTGCTGGACACCCCAAAATCACCAGCCAGCTATGCCAGAACCACTTGCCGTACACTCCGGAATCACCTGCTGGTTACACCAGAGCCACTTGGTGGACAATCCAGAATCACCTGCCGGACATGCCAGAACCACCTGTCACACATGCCGGAACCACGTGCCTGACACGCCGGAACCACCTCGCGGACAGACCGGAACCACCTACCAGACATGCCTGAACCACCTGCCGAGCATGCCGGAACCACCTGCCGGACACGCCAAAATCACCTGCGGGCTAGGCCAGAACCACTTGTAGGACTCTCCTGGAGCACCTGCCGGGCATGCGGGAACCACCTCTCAGACGTGCCAGAACCACGTGCGGCACATGACGGAACCCATTACCGGACAGACCGGAACCACCTGCCGGACACGCCAGAATCACCTGCCAAGAACACCGGAACCACCTGAACAGCTCGCCAGAAACACCTGCCGGACATGCCAAAATCACCTGCCGGCTACACCAGAACCTCTTGCCGGACACTCCGGAATCACCTGCCAGACATGATGCAACCAAATGTCAGACGTGCCAGAACCACGTGCCAGAGACACCGGATGCAACTGCCGAGCATGCCGGAACCTCCTGCTCAACTCGCTGTAACCACCTGCCGGGGACGCCAAAATCACCTGTCAGCTAGGCCAGAACCACGTGGCGGACTCTATGGAATCACCCGCCGGGCATGCCGGAACCAGCTCTCAGACGTGCCAGAAGCACGTGCCGGACACGCCGGAACCACCTACTAGAGAGACCGGAACCACCTGCCAGACCCGCCTGAACCACCTGCTGAGTACGCTGGAACAACCTGCTCTACTCGCTGGAGCCACCTGCTGGACACGCCAAAGTCACCTGATGGCTACGCCAGCACCACTCGGCAGACAAGCCAGAATCACCTGCAGGGTATGCCGGAACCACCTCTCAGACGTGCCAGAACCCCTTGTCGGACACTCCGGAATCACCTGTCACAGGCATGCCGGAACCACCTCTCGAACGTGCCAGAATGACGTGCCAGAGACACCGGATGCACCTGCCGAGCACGCCGGAACCTCCTGTTCGACTCGCCGGAACCACCAGCCAGAGACGCCAAAATCCCCTGCCAGGTAGGCCAGAATCACATGGCGGACGCTCCGGAATCTCCCGCCGGGAAGGTAGGAACCACCTCTCAAACATACTGGAAGCACGTGCCGGACATGCCGGCACCACGTACTGGACAGACCAGAAACACCTGCCGGACCTGCCTGAACCACCTGCTGAGCACACCGGAACAACTTGCTCGACTCGCTGGAGCCACCTGCTGGACACCCCAAAATCACCAGCCAGCTATGCCAGAACCACTTGCCGTACACTCCGGAATCACCTGCTGGTTACACCAGAGCCACTTGGTGGACAATCCAGAATCACCTGCCGGACATGCCAGAACCACCTGTCACACATGCCGGAACCACGTGCCTGACACGCCGGAACCACCTCGCGGACAGACCGGAACCACCTACCAGACATGCCTGAACCACCTGCCGAGCATGCCGGAACCACCTGCCGGACACGCCAAAATCACCTGCGGGCTAGGCCAGAACCACTTGTAGGACTCTCCTGGAGCACCTGCCGGGCATGCGGGAACCACCTCTCAGACGTGCCAGAACCACGTGCGGCACATGACGGAACCCATTACCGGACAGACCGGAACCACCTGCCGGACACGCCAGAATCACCTGCCAAGAACACCGGAACCACCTGAACAGCTCGCCAGAAACACCTGCCGGACATGCCAAAATCACCTGCCGGCTACACCAGAACCTCTTGCCGGACACTCCGGAATCACCTGCCAGACATGATGCAACCAAATGTCAGACGTGCCAGAACCACGTGCCAGAGACACCGGATGCAACTGCCGAGCATGCCGGAACCTCCTGCTCAACTCGCTGTAACCACCTGCCGGGGACGCCAAAATCACCTGTCAGCTAGGCCAGAACCACGTGGCGGACTCTATGGAATCACCCGCCGGGCATGCCGGAACCAGCTCTCAGACGTGCCAGAAGCACGTGCCGGACACGCCGGAACCACCTACTAGAGAGACCGGAACCACCTGCCAGACCCGCCTGAACCACCTGCTGAGTACGCTGGAACAACCTGCTCTACTCGCTGGAGCCACCTGCTGGACACGCCAAAATCACCTGATGGCTACGCCAGCACCACTCGGCAGACAAGCCAGAATCACCTGCAGGGTATGCCGGAACCACCTCTCAGACGTGCCAGAACCCCTTGTCGGACACTCCGGAATCACCTGTCACAGGCATGCCGGAACCACCTCTCGAACGTGCCAGAATGACGTGCCAGAGACACCGGATGCACCTGCCGAGCACGCCGGAACCTCCTCTTCGACTCGCCGGAACCACCAGCCAGAGACGCCAAAATCCCCTGCCAGGTAGGCCAGAATCACATGGCGGACGCTCCGGAATCTCCCGCCGGGAAGGTAGGAACCACCTCTCAAACATACTGGAAGCACGTGCCGGACATGCCGGCACCACGTACTGGACAGACCAGAAACACCTGCCGGACCTGCCTGAACCACCTGCTGAGCACACCGGAACAACTTGCTCGACTCGCTGGAGCCACCTGCTGGACACCCCAAAATCACCAGCCAGCTATGCCAGAACCACTTGCCGTACACTCCGGAATCACCTGCTGGTTACACCAGAGCCACTTGGTGGACAATCCAGAATCACCTGCCGGACATGCCAGAACCACCTGTCACACATGCCGGAACCACGTGCCTGACACGCCGGAACCACCTCGCGGACAGACCGGAACCACCTACCAGACATGCCTGAACCACCTGCCGAGCATGCCGGAACCACCTGCCGGACACGCCAAAATCACCTGCGGGCTAGGCCAGAACCACTTGTAGGACTCTCCTGGAGCACCTGCCGGGCATGCGGGAACCACCTCTCAGACGTGCCAGAACCACGTGCGGCACATGACGGAACCCATTACCGGACAGACCGGAACCACCTGCCGGACACGCCAGAATCACCTGCCAAGAACACCGGAACCACCTGAACAGCTCGCCAGAAACACCTGCCGGACATGCCAAAATCACCTGCCGGCTACACCAGAACCTCTTGCCGGACACTCCGGAATCACCTGCCAGACATGATGCAACCAAATGTCAGACGTGCCAGAACCACGTGCCAGAGACACCGGATGCAACTGCCGAGCATGCCGGAACCTCCTGCTCAACTCGCTGTAACCACCTGCCGGGGACGCCAAAATCACCTGTCAGCTAGGCCAGAACCACGTGGCGGACTCTATGGAATCACCCGCCGGGCATGCCGGAACCAGCTCTCAGACGTGCCAGAAGCACGTGCCGGACACGCCGGAACCACCTACTAGAGAGACCGGAACCACCTGCCAGACCCGCCTGAACCACCTGCTGAGTACGCTGGAACAACCTGCTCTACTCGCTGGAGCCACCTGCTGGACACGCCAAAATCACCTGATGGCTACGCCAGCACCACTCGGCAGACAAGCCAGAATCACCTGCAGGGTATGCCGGAACCACCTCTCAGACGTGCCAGAACCCCTTGTCGGACACTCCGGAATCACCTGTCACAGGCATGCCGGAACCACCTCTCGAACCTGCCAGAATGACGTGCCAGAGACACCGGATGCACCTGCCGAGCACGCCGGAACCTCCTGTTCGACTCGCCGGAACCACCAGCCAGAGACGCCAAAATCCCCTGCCAGGTAGGCCAGAATCACATGGCGGACGCTCCGGAATCTCCCGCCGGGAAGGTAGGAACCACCTCTCAAACATACTGGAAGCACGTGCCGGACATGCCGGCACCACGTACTGGACAGACCAGAAACACCTGCCGGACCTGCCTGAACCACCTGCTGAGCACACCGGAACAACTTGCTCGACTCGCTGGAGCCACCTGCTGGACACCCCAAAATCACCAGCCAGCTATGCCAGAACCACTTGCCGTACACTCCGGAATCACCTGCTGGTTACACCAGAGCCACTTGGTGGACAATCCAGAATCACCTGCCGGACATGCCAGAACCACCTGTCACACATGCCGGAACCACGTGCCTGACACGCCGGAACCACCTCGCGGACAGACCGGAACCACCTACCAGACATGCCTGAACCACCTGCCGAGCATGCCGGAACCACCTGCCGGACACGCCAAAATCACCTGCGGGCTAGGCCAGAACCACTTGTAGGACTCTCCTGGAGCACCTGCCGGGCATGCGGGAACCACCTCTCAGACGTGCCAGAACCACGTGCGGCACATGACGGAACCCATTACCGGACAGACCGGAACCACCTGCCGGACACGCCAGAATCACCTGCCAAGAACACCGGAACCACCTGAACAGCTCGCCAGAAACACCTGCCGGACATGCCAAAATCACCTGCCGGCTACACCAGAACCTCTTGCCGGACACTCCGGAATCACCTGCCAGACATGATGCAACCAAATGTCAGACGTGCCAGAACCACGTGCCAGAGACACCGGATGCAACTGCCGAGCATGCCGGAACCTCCTGCTCAACTCGCTGTAACCACCTGCCGGGGACGCCAAAATCACCTGTCAGCTAGGCCAGAACCACGTGGCGGACTCTATGGAATCACCCGCCGGGCATGCCGGAACCAGCTCTCAGACGTGCCAGAAGCACGTGCCGGACACGCCGGAACCACCTACTAGAGAGACCGGAACCACCTGCCAGACCCGCCTGAACCACCTGCTGAGTACGCTGGAACAACCTGCTCTACTCGCTGGAGCCACCTGCTGGACACGCCAAAGTCACCTGATGGCTACGCCAGCACCACTCGGCAGACAAGCCAGAATCACCTGCAGGGTATGCCGGAACCACCTCTCAGACGTGCCAGAACCCCTTGTCGGACACTCCGGAATCACCTGTCACAGGCATGCCGGAACCACCTCTCGAACGTGCCAGAATGACGTGCCAGAGACACCGGATGCACCTGCCGAGCACGCCGGAACCTCCTCTTCGACTCGCCGGAACCACCAGCCAGAGACGCCAAAATCCCCTGCCAGGTAGGCCAGAATCACATGGCGGACGCTCCGGAATCTCCCGCCGGGAAGGTAGGAACCACCTCTCAAACATACTGGAAGCACGTGCCGGACATGCCGGCACCACGTACTGGACAGACCAGAAACACCTGCCGGACCTGCCTGAACCACCTGCTGAGCACACCGGAACAACTTGCTCGACTCGCTGGAGCCACCTGCTGGACACCCCAAAATCACCAGCCAGCTATGCCAGAACCACTTGCCGTACACTCCGGAATCACCTGCTGGTTACACCAGAGCCACTTGGTGGACAATCCAGAATCACCTGCCGGACATGCCAGAACCACCTGTCACACATGCCGGAACCACGTGCCTGACACGCCGGAACCACCTCGCGGACAGACCGGAACCACCTACCAGACATGCCTGAACCACCTGCCGAGCATGCCGGAACCACCTGCCGGACACGCCAAAATCACCTGCGGGCTAGGCCAGAACCACTTGTAGGACTCTCCTGGAGCACCTGCCGGGCATGCGGGAACCACCTCTCAGACGTGCCAGAACCACGTGCGGCACATGACGGAACCCATTACCGGACAGACCGGAACCACCTGCCGGACACGCCAGAATCACCTGCCAAGAACACCGGAACCACCTGAACAGCTCGCCAGAAACACCTGCCGGACATGCCAAAATCACCTGCCGGCTACACCAGAACCTCTTGCCGGACACTCCGGAATCACCTGCCAGACATGATGCAACCAAATGTCAGACGTGCCAGAACCACGTGCCAGAGACACCGGATGCAACTGCCGAGCATGCCGGAACCTCCTGCTCAACTCGCTGTAACCACCTGCCGGGGACGCCAAAATCACCTGTCAGCTAGGCCAGAACCACGTGGCGGACTCTATGGAATCACCCGCCGGGCATGCCGGAACCAGCTCTCAGACGTGCCAGAAGCACGTGCCGGACACGCCGGAACCACCTACTAGAGAGACCGGAACCACCTGCCAGACCCGCCTGAACCACCTGCTGAGTACGCTGGAACAACCTGCTCTACTCGCTGGAGCCACCTGCTGGACACGCCAAAATCACCTGATGGCTACGCCAGCACCACTCGGCAGACAAGCCAGAATCACCTGCAGGGTATGCCGGAACCACCTCTCAGACGTGCCAGAACCCCTTGTCGGACACTCCGGAATCACCTGTCACAGGCATGCCGGAACCACCTCTCGAACGTGCCAGAATGACGTGCCAGAGACACCGGATGCACCTGCCGAGCACGCCGGAACCTCCTGTTCGACTCGCCGGAACCACCAGCCAGAGACGCCAAAATCCCCTGCCAGGTAGGCCAGAATCACATGGCGGACGCTCCGGAATCTCCCGCCGGGAAGGTAGGAACCACCTCTCAAACATACTGGAAGCACGTGCCGGACATGCCGGCACCACGTACTGGACAGACCAGAAACACCTGCCGGACCTGCCTGAACCACCTGCTGAGCACACCGGAACAACTTGCTCGACTCGCTGGAGCCACCTGCTGGACACCCCAAAATCACCAGCCAGCTATGCCAGAACCACTTGCCGTACACTCCGGAATCACCTGCTGGTTACACCAGAGCCACTTGGTGGACAATCCAGAATCACCTGCCGGACATGCCAGAACCACCTGTCACACATGCCGGAACCACGTGCCTGACACGCCGGAACCACCTCGCGGACAGACCGGAACCACCTACCAGACATGCCTGAACCACCTGCCGAGCATGCCGGAACCACCTGCCGGACACGCCAAAATCACCTGCGGGCTAGGCCAGAACCACTTGTAGGACTCTCCTGGAGCACCTGCCGGGCATGCGGGAACCACCTCTCAGACGTGCCAGAACCACGTGCGGCACATGACGGAACCCATTACCGGACAGACCGGAACCACCTGCCGGACACGCCAGAATCACCTGCCAAGAACACCGGAACCACCTGAACAGCTCGCCAGAAACACCTGCCGGACATGCCAAAATCACCTGCCGGCTACACCAGAACCTCTTGCCGGACACTCCGGAATCACCTGCCAGACATGATGCAACCAAATGTCAGACGTGCCAGAACCACGTGCCAGAGACACCGGATGCAACTGCCGAGCATGCCGGAACCTCCTGCTCAACTCGCTGTAACCACCTGCCGGGGACGCCAAAATCACCTGTCAGCTAGGCCAGAACCACGTGGCGGACTCTATGGAATCACCCGCCGGGCATGCCGGAACCAGCTCTCAGACGTGCCAGAAGCACGTGCCGGACACGCCGGAACCACCTACTAGAGAGACCGGAACCACCTGCCAGACCCGCCTGAACCACCTGCTGAGTACGCTGGAACAACCTGCTCTACTCGCTGGAGCCACCTGCTGGACACGCCAAAGTCACCTGATGGCTACGCCAGCACCACTCGGCAGACAAGCCAGAATCACCTGCAGGGTATGCCGGAACCACCTCTCAGACGTGCCAGAACCCCTTGTCGGACACTCCGGAATCACCTGTCACAGGCATGCCGGAACCACCTCTCGAACGTGCCAGAATGACGTGCCAGAGACACCGGATGCACCTGCCGAGCACGCCGGAACCTCCTCTTCGACTCGCCGGAACCACCAGCCAGAGACGCCAAAATCCCCTGCCAGGTAGGCCAGAATCACATGGCGGACGCTCCGGAATCTCCCGCCGGGAAGGTAGGAACCACCTCTCAAACATACTGGAAGCACGTGCCGGACATGCCGGCACCACGTACTGGACAGACCAGAAACACCTGCCGGACCTGCCTGAACCACCTGCTGAGCACACCGGAACAACTTGCTCGACTCGCTGGAGCCACCTGCTGGACACCCCAAAATCACCAGCCAGCTATGCCAGAACCACTTGCCGTACACTCCGGAATCACCTGCTGGTTACACCAGAGCCACTTGGTGGACAATCCAGAATCACCTGCCGGACATGCCAGAACCACCTGTCACACATGCCGGAACCACGTGCCTGACACGCCGGAACCACCTCGCGGACAGACCGGAACCACCTACCAGACATGCCTGAACCACCTGCCGAGCATGCCGGAACCACCTGCCGGACACGCCAAAATCACCTGCGGGCTAGGCCAGAACCACTTGTAGGACTCTCCTGGAGCACCTGCCGGGCATGCGGGAACCACCTCTCAGACGTGCCAGAACCACGTGCGGCACATGACGGAACCCATTACCGGACAGACCGGAACCACCTGCCGGACACGCCAGAATCACCTGCCAAGAACACCGGAACCACCTGAACAGCTCGCCAGAAACACCTGCCGGACATGCCAAAATCACCTGCCGGCTACACCAGAACCTCTTGCCGGACACTCCGGAATCACCTGCCAGACATGATGCAACCAAATGTCAGACGTGCCAGAACCACGTGCCAGAGACACCGGATGCAACTGCCGAGCATGCCGGAACCTCCTGCTCAACTCGCTGTAACCACCTGCCGGGGACGCCAAAATCACCTGTCAGCTAGGCCAGAACCACGTGGCGGACTCTATGGAATCACCCGCCGGGCATGCCGGAACCAGCTCTCAGACGTGCCAGAAGCACGTGCCGGACACGCCGGAACCACCTACTAGAGAGACCGGAACCACCTGCCAGACCCGCCTGAACCACCTGCTGAGTACGCTGGAACAACCTGCTCTACTCGCTGGAGCCACCTGCTGGACACGCCAAAGTCACCTGATGGCTACGCCAGCACCACTCGGCAGACAAGCCAGAATCACCTGCAGGGTATGCCGGAACCACCTCTCAGACGTGCCAGAACCCCTTGTCGGACACTCCGGAATCACCTGTCACAGGCATGCCGGAACCACCTCTCGAACGTGCCAGAATGACGTGCCAGAGACACCGGATGCACCTGCCGAGCACGCCGGAACCTCCTGTTCGACTCGCCGGAACCACCAGCCAGAGACGCCAAAATCCCCTGCCAGGTAGGCCAGAATCACATGGCGGACGCTCCGGAATCTCCCGCCGGGAAGGTAGGAACCACCTCTCAAACATACTGGAAGCACGTGCCGGACATGCCGGCACCACGTACTGGACAGACCAGAAACACCTGCCGGACCTGCCTGAACCACCTGCTGAGCACACCGGAACAACTTGCTCGACTCGCTGGAGCCACCTGCTGGACACCCCAAAATCACCAGCCAGCTATGCCAGAACCACTTGCCGTACACTCCGGAATCACCTGCTGGTTACACCAGAGCCACTTGGTGGACAATCCAGAATCACCTGCCGGACATGCCAGAACCACCTGTCACACATGCCGGAACCACGTGCCTGACACGCCGGAACCACCTCGCGGACAGACCGGAACCACCTACCAGACATGCCTGAACCACCTGCCGAGCATGCCGGAACCACCTGCCGGACACGCCAAAATCACCTGCGGGCTAGGCCAGAACCACTTGTAGGACTCTCCTGGAGCACCTGCCGGGCATGCGGGAACCACCTCTCAGACGTGCCAGAACCACGTGCGGCACATGACGGAACCCATTACCGGACAGACCGGAACCACCTGCCGGACACGCCAGAATCACCTGCCAAGAACACCGGAACCACCTGAACAGCTCGCCAGAAACACCTGCCGGACATGCCAAAATCACCTGCCGGCTACACCAGAACCTCTTGCCGGACACTCCGGAATCACCTGCCAGACATGATGCAACCAAATGTCAGACGTGCCAGAACCACGTGCCAGAGACACCGGATGCAACTGCCGAGCATGCCGGAACCTCCTGCTCAACTCGCTGTAACCACCTGCCGGGGACGCCAAAATCACCTGTCAGCTAGGCCAGAACCACGTGGCGGACTCTATGGAATCACCCGCCGGGCATGCCGGAACCAGCTCTCAGACGTGCCAGAAGCACGTGCCGGACACGCCGGAACCACCTACTAGAGAGACCGGAACCACCTGCCAGACCCGCCTGAACCACCTGCTGAGTACGCTGGAACAACCTGCTCTACTCGCTGGAGCCACCTGCTGGACACGCCAAAATCACCTGATGGCTACGCCAGCACCACTCGGCAGACAAGCCAGAATCACCTGCAGGGTATGCCGGAACCACCTCTCAGACGTGCCAGAACCCCTTGTCGGACACTCCGGAATCACCTGTCACAGGCATGCCGGAACCACCTCTCGAACGTGCCAGAATGACGTGCCAGAGACACCGGATGCACCTGCCGAGCACGCCGGAACCTCCTGTTCGACTCGCCGGAACCACCAGCCAGAGACGCCAAAATCCCCTGCCAGGTAGGCCAGAATCACATGGCGGACGCTCCGGAATCTCCCGCCGGGAAGGTAGGAACCACCTCTCAAACATACTGGAAGCACGTGCCGGACATGCCGGCACCACGTACTGGACAGACCAGAAACACCTGCCGGACCTGCCTGAACCACCTGCTGAGCACACCGGAACAACTTGCTCGACTCGCTGGAGCCACCTGCTGGACACCCCAAAATCACCAGCCAGCTATGCCAGAACCACTTGCCGTACACTCCGGAATCACCTGCTGGTTACACCAGAGCCACTTGGTGGACAATCCAGAATCACCTGCCGGACATGCCAGAACCACCTGTCACACATGCCGGAACCACGTGCCTGACACGCCGGAACCACCTCGCGGACAGACCGGAACCACCTACCAGACATGCCTGAACCACCTGCCGAGCATGCCGGAACCACCTGCCGGACACGCCAAAATCACCTGCGGGCTAGGCCAGAACCACTTGTAGGACTCTCCTGGAGCACCTGCCGGGCATGCGGGAACCACCTCTCAGACGTGCCAGAACCACGTGCGGCACATGACGGAACCCATTACCGGACAGACCGGAACCACCTGCCGGACACGCCAGAATCACCTGCCAAGAACACCGGAACCACCTGAACAGCTCGCCAGAAACACCTGCCGGACATGCCAAAATCACCTGCCGGCTACACCAGAACCTCTTGCCGGACACTCCGGAATCACCTGCCAGACATGATGCAACCAAATGTCAGACGTGCCAGAACCACGTGCCAGAGACACCGGATGCAACTGCCGAGCATGCCGGAACCTCCTGCTCAACTCGCTGTAACCACCTGCCGGGGACGCCAAAATCACCTGTCAGCTAGGCCAGAACCACGTGGCGGACTCTATGGAATCACCCGCCGGGCATGCCGGAACCAGCTCTCAGACGTGCCAGAAGCACGTGCCGGACACGCCGGAACCACCTACTAGAGAGACCGGAACCACCTGCCAGACCCGCCTGAACCACCTGCTGAGTACGCTGGAACAACCTGCTCTACTCGCTGGAGCCACCTGCTGGACACGCCAAAGTCACCTGATGGCTACGCCAGCACCACTCGGCAGACAAGCCAGAATCACCTGCAGGGTATGCCGGAACCACCTCTCAGACGTGCCAGAACCCCTTGTCGGACACTCCGGAATCACCTGTCACAGGCATGCCGGAACCACCTCTCGAACGTGCCAGAATGACGTGCCAGAGACACCGGATGCACCTGCCGAGCACGCCGGAACCTCCTGTTCGACTCGCCGGAACCACCAGCCAGAGACGCCAAAATCCCCTGCCAGGTAGGCCAGAATCACATGGCGGACGCTCCGGAATCTCCCGCCGGGAAGGTAGGAACCACCTCTCAAACATACTGGAAGCACGTGCCGGACATGCCGGCACCACGTACTGGACAGACCAGAAACACCTGCCGGACCTGCCTGAACCACCTGCTGAGCACACCGGAACAACTTGCTCGACTCGCTGGAGCCACCTGCTGGACACCCCAAAATCACCAGCCAGCTATGCCAGAACCACTTGCCGTACACTCCGGAATCACCTGCTGGTTACACCAGAGCCACTTGGTGGACAATCCAGAATCACCTGCCGGACATGCCAGAACCACCTGTCACACATGCCGGAACCACGTGCCTGACACGCCGGAACCACCTCGCGGACAGACCGGAACCACCTACCAGACATGCCTGAACCACCTGCCGAGCATGCCGGAACCACCTGCCGGACACGCCAAAATCACCTGCGGGCTAGGCCAGAACCACTTGTAGGACTCTCCTGGAGCACCTGCCGGGCATGCGGGAACCACCTCTCAGACGTGCCAGAACCACGTGCGGCACATGACGGAACCCATTACCGGACAGACCGGAACCACCTGCCGGACACGCCAGAATCACCTGCCAAGAACACCGGAACCACCTGAACAGCTCGCCAGAAACACCTGCCGGACATGCCAAAATCACCTGCCGGCTACACCAGAACCTCTTGCCGGACACTCCGGAATCACCTGCCAGACATGATGCAACCAAATGTCAGACGTGCCAGAACCACGTGCCAGAGACACCGGATGCAACTGCCGAGCATGCCGGAACCTCCTGCTCAACTCGCTGTAACCACCTGCCGGGGACGCCAAAATCACCTGTCAGCTAGGCCAGAACCACGTGGCGGACTCTATGGAATCACCCGCCGGGCATGCCGGAACCAGCTCTCAGACGTGCCAGAAGCACGTGCCGGACACGCCGGAACCACCTACTAGAGAGACCGGAACCACCTGCCAGACCCGCCTGAACCACCTGCTGAGTACGCTGGAACAACCTGCTCTACTCGCTGGAGCCACCTGCTGGACACGCCAAAGTCACCTGATGGCTACGCCAGCACCACTCGGCAGACAAGCCAGAATCACCTGCAGGGTATGCCGGAACCACCTCTCAGACGTGCCAGAACCCCTTGTCGGACACTCCGGAATCACCTGTCACAGGCATGCCGGAACCACCTCTCGAACGTGCCAGAATGACGTGCCAGAGACACCGGATGCACCTGCCGAGCACGCCGGAACCTCCTGTTCGACTCGCCGGAACCACCAGCCAGAGACGCCAAAATCCCCTGCCAGGTAGGCCAGAATCACATGGCGGACGCTCCGGAATCTCCCGCCGGGAAGGTAGGAACCACCTCTCAAACATACTGGAAGCACGTGCCGGACATGCCGGCACCACGTACTGGACAGACCAGAAACACCTGCCGGACCTGCCTGAACCACCTGCTGAGCACACCGGAACAACTTGCTCGACTCGCTGGAGCCACCTGCTGGACACCCCAAAATCACCAGCCAGCTATGCCAGAACCACTTGCCGTACACTCCGGAATCACCTGCTGGTTACACCAGAGCCACTTGGTGGACAATCCAGAATCACCTGCCGGACATGCCAGAACCACCTGTCACACATGCCGGAACCACGTGCCTGACACGCCGGAACCACCTCGCGGACAGACCGGAACCACCTACCAGACATGCCTGAACCACCTGCCGAGCATGCCGGAACCACCTGCCGGACACGCCAAAATCACCTGCGGGCTAGGCCAGAACCACTTGTAGGACTCTCCTGGAGCACCTGCCGGGCATGCGGGAACCACCTCTCAGACGTGCCAGAACCACGTGCGGCACATGACGGAACCCATTACCGGACAGACCGGAACCACCTGCCGGACACGCCAGAATCACCTGCCAAGAACACCGGAACCACCTGAACAGCTCGCCAGAAACACCTGCCGGACATGCCAAAATCACCTGCCGGCTACACCAGAACCTCTTGCCGGACACTCCGGAATCACCTGCCAGACATGATGCAACCAAATGTCAGACGTGCCAGAACCACGTGCCAGAGACACCGGATGCAACTGCCGAGCATGCCGGAACCTCCTGCTCAACTCGCTGTAACCACCTGCCGGGGACGCCAAAATCACCTGTCAGCTAGGCCAGAACCACGTGGCGGACTCTATGGAATCACCCGCCGGGCATGCCGGAACCAGCTCTCAGACGTGCCAGAAGCACGTGCCGGACACGCCGGAACCACCTACTAGAGAGACCGGAACCACCTGCCAGACCCGCCTGAACCACCTGCTGAGTACGCTGGAACAACCTGCTCTACTCGCTGGAGCCACCTGCTGGACACGCCAAAGTCACCTGATGGCTACGCCAGCACCACTCGGCAGACAAGCCAGAATCACCTGCAGGGTATGCCGGAACCACCTCTCAGACGTGCCAGAACCCCTTGTCGGACACTCCGGAATCACCTGTCACAGGCATGCCGGAACCACCTCTCGAACGTGCCAGAATGACGTGCCAGAGACACCGGATGCACCTGCCGAGCACGCCGGAACCTCCTGTTCGACTCGCCGGAACCACCAGCCAGAGACGCCAAAATCCCCTGCCAGGTAGGCCAGAATCACATGGCGGACGCTCCGGAATCTCCCGCCGGGAAGGTAGGAACCACCTCTCAAACATACTGGAAGCACGTGCCGGACATGCCGGCACCACGTACTGGACAGACCAGAAACACCTGCCGGACCTGCCTGAACCACCTGCTGAGCACACCGGAACAACTTGCTCGACTCGCTGGAGCCACCTGCTGGACACCCCAAAATCACCAGCCAGCTATGCCAGAACCACTTGCCGTACACTCCGGAATCACCTGCTGGTTACACCAGAGCCACTTGGTGGACAATCCAGAATCACCTGCCGGACATGCCAGAACCACCTGTCACACATGCCGGAACCACGTGCCTGACACGCCGGAACCACCTCGCGGACAGACCGGAACCACCTACCAGACATGCCTGAACCACCTGCCGAGCATGCCGGAACCACCTGCCGGACACGCCAAAATCACCTGCGGGCTAGGCCAGAACCACTTGTAGGACTCTCCTGGAGCACCTGCCGGGCATGCGGGAACCACCTCTCAGACGTGCCAGAACCACGTGCGGCACATGACGGAACCCATTACCGGACAGACCGGAACCACCTGCCGGACACGCCAGAATCACCTGCCAAGAACACCGGAACCACCTGAACAGCTCGCCAGAAACACCTGCCGGACATGCCAAAATCACCTGCCGGCTACACCAGAACCTCTTGCCGGACACTCCGGAATCACCTGCCAGACATGATGCAACCAAATGTCAGACGTGCCAGAACCACGTGCCAGAGACACCGGATGCAACTGCCGAGCATGCCGGAACCTCCTGCTCAACTCGCTGTAACCACCTGCCGGGGACGCCAAAATCACCTGTCAGCTAGGCCAGAACCACGTGGCGGACTCTATGGAATCACCCGCCGGGCATGCCGGAACCAGCTCTCAGACGTGCCAGAAGCACGTGCCGGACACGCCGGAACCACCTACTAGAGAGACCGGAACCACCTGCCAGACCCGCCTGAACCACCTGCTGAGTACGCTGGAACAACCTGCTCTACTCGCTGGAGCCACCTGCTGGACACGCCAAAGTCACCTGATGGCTACGCCAGCACCACTCGGCAGACAAGCCAGAATCACCTGCAGGGTATGCCGGAACCACCTCTCAGACGTGCCAGAACCCCTTGTCGGACACTCCGGAATCACCTGTCACAGGCATGCCGGAACCACCTCTCGAACGTGCCAGAATGACGTGCCAGAGACACCGGATGCACCTGCCGAGCACGCCGGAACCTCCTGTTCGACTCGCCGGAACCACCAGCCAGAGACGCCAAAATCCCCTGCCAGGTAGGCCAGAATCACATGGCGGACGCTCCGGAATCTCCCGCCGGGAAGGTAGGAACCACCTCTCAAACATACTGGAAGCACGTGCCGGACATGCCGGCACCACGTACTGGACAGACCAGAAACACCTGCCGGACCTGCCTGAACCACCTGCTGAGCACACCGGAACAACTTGCTCGACTCGCTGGAGCCACCTGCTGGACACCCCAAAATCACCAGCCAGCTATGCCAGAACCACTTGCCGTACACTCCGGAATCACCTGCTGGTTACACCAGAGCCACTTGGTGGACAATCCAGAATCACCTGCCGGACATGCCAGAACCACCTGTCACACATGCCGGAACCACGTGCCTGACACGCCGGAACCACCTCGCGGACAGACCGGAACCACCTACCAGACATGCCTGAACCACCTGCCGAGCATGCCGGAACCACCTGCCGGACACGCCAAAATCACCTGCGGGCTAGGCCAGAACCACTTGTAGGACTCTCCTGGAGCACCTGCCGGGCATGCGGGAACCACCTCTCAGACGTGCCAGAACCACGTGCGGCACATGACGGAACCCATTACCGGACAGACCGGAACCACCTGCCGGACACGCCAGAATCACCTGCCAAGAACACCGGAACCACCTGAACAGCTCGCCAGAAACACCTGCCGGACATGCCAAAATCACCTGCCGGCTACACCAGAACCTCTTGCCGGACACTCCGGAATCACCTGCCAGACATGATGCAACCAAATGTCAGACGTGCCAGAACCACGTGCCAGAGACACCGGATGCAACTGCCGAGCATGCCGGAACCTCCTGCTCAACTCGCTGTAACCACCTGCCGGGGACGCCAAAATCACCTGTCAGCTAGGCCAGAACCACGTGGCGGACTCTATGGAATCACCCGCCGGGCATGCCGGAACCAGCTCTCAGACGTGCCAGAAGCACGTGCCGGACACGCCGGAACCACCTACTAGAGAGACCGGAACCACCTGCCAGACCCGCCTGAACCACCTGCTGAGTACGCTGGAACAACCTGCTCTACTCGCTGGAGCCACCTGCTGGACACGCCAAAGTCACCTGATGGCTACGCCAGCACCACTCGGCAGACAAGCCAGAATCACCTGCAGGGTATGCCGGAACCACCTCTCAGACGTGCCAGAACCCCTTGTCGGACACTCCGGAATCACCTGTCACAGGCATGCCGGAACCACCTCTCGAACGTGCCAGAATGACGTGCCAGAGACACCGGATGCACCTGCCGAGCACGCCGGAACCTCCTGTTCGACTCGCCGGAACCACCAGCCAGAGACGCCAAAATCCCCTGCCAGGTAGGCCAGAATCACATGGCGGACGCTCCGGAATCTCCCGCCGGGAAGGTAGGAACCACCTCTCAAACATACTGGAAGCACGTGCCGGACATGCCGGCACCACGTACTGGACAGACCAGAAACACCTGCCGGACCTGCCTGAACCACCTGCTGAGCACACCGGAACAACTTGCTCGACTCGCTGGAGCCACCTGCTGGACACCCCAAAATCACCAGCCAGCTATGCCAGAACCACTTGCCGTACACTCCGGAATCACCTGCTGGTTACACCAGAGCCACTTGGTGGACAATCCAGAATCACCTGCCGGACATGCCAGAACCACCTGTCACACATGCCGGAACCACGTGCCTGACACGCCGGAACCACCTCGCGGACAGACCGGAACCACCTACCAGACATGCCTGAACCACCTGCCGAGCATGCCGGAACCACCTGCCGGACACGCCAAAATCACCTGCGGGCTAGGCCAGAACCACTTGTAGGACTCTCCTGGAGCACCTGCCGGGCATGCGGGAACCACCTCTCAGACGTGCCAGAACCACGTGCGGCACATGACGGAACCCATTACCGGACAGACCGGAACCACCTGCCGGACACGCCAGAATCACCTGCCAAGAACACCGGAACCACCTGAACAGCTCGCCAGAAACACCTGCCGGACATGCCAAAATCACCTGCCGGCTACACCAGAACCTCTTGCCGGACACTCCGGAATCACCTGCCAGACATGATGCAACCAAATGTCAGACGTGCCAGAACCACGTGCCAGAGACACCGGATGCAACTGCCGAGCATGCCGGAACCTCCTGCTCAACTCGCTGTAACCACCTGCCGGGGACGCCAAAATCACCTGTCAGCTAGGCCAGAACCACGTGGCGGACTCTATGGAATCACCCGCCGGGCATGCCGGAACCAGCTCTCAGACGTGCCAGAAGCACGTGCCGGACACGCCGGAACCACCTACTAGAGAGACCGGAACCACCTGCCAGACCCGCCTGAACCACCTGCTGAGTACGCTGGAACAACCTGCTCTACTCGCTGGAGCCACCTGCTGGACACGCCAAAGTCACCTGATGGCTACGCCAGCACCACTCGGCAGACAAGCCAGAATCACCTGCAGGGTATGCCGGAACCACCTCTCAGACGTGCCAGAACCCCTTGTCGGACACTCCGGAATCACCTGTCACAGGCATGCCGGAACCACCTCTCGAACGTGCCAGAATGACGTGCCAGAGACACCGGATGCACCTGCCGAGCACGCCGGAACCTCCTGTTCGACTCGCCGGAACCACCAGCCAGAGACGCCAAAATCCCCTGCCAGGTAGGCCAGAATCACATGGCGGACGCTCCGGAATCTCCCGCCGGGAAGGTAGGAACCACCTCTCAAACATACTGGAAGCACGTGCCGGACATGCCGGCACCACGTACTGGACAGACCAGAAACACCTGCCGGACCTGCCTGAACCACCTGCTGAGCACACCGGAACAACTTGCTCGACTCGCTGGAGCCACCTGCTGGACACCCCAAAATCACCAGCCAGCTATGCCAGAACCACTTGCCGTACACTCCGGAATCACCTGCTGGTTACACCAGAGCCACTTGGTGGACAATCCAGAATCACCTGCCGGACATGCCAGAACCACCTGTCACACATGCCGGAACCACGTGCCTGACACGCCGGAACCACCTCGCGGACAGACCGGAACCACCTACCAGACATGCCTGAACCACCTGCCGAGCATGCCGGAACCACCTGCCGGACACGCCAAAATCACCTGCGGGCTAGGCCAGAACCACTTGTAGGACTCTCCTGGAGCACCTGCCGGGCATGCGGGAACCACCTCTCAGACGTGCCAGAACCACGTGCGGCACATGACGGAACCCATTACCGGACAGACCGGAACCACCTGCCGGACACGCCAGAATCACCTGCCAAGAACACCGGAACCACCTGAACAGCTCGCCAGAAACACCTGCCGGACATGCCAAAATCACCTGCCGGCTACACCAGAACCTCTTGCCGGACACTCCGGAATCACCTGCCAGACATGATGCAACCAAATGTCAGACGTGCCAGAACCACGTGCCAGAGACACCGGATGCAACTGCCGAGCATGCCGGAACCTCCTGCTCAACTCGCTGTAACCACCTGCCGGGGACGCCAAAATCACCTGTCAGCTAGGCCAGAACCACGTGGCGGACTCTATGGAATCACCCGCCGGGCATGCCGGAACCAGCTCTCAGACGTGCCAGAAGCACGTGCCGGACACGCCGGAACCACCTACTAGAGAGACCGGAACCACCTGCCAGACCCGCCTGAACCACCTGCTGAGTACGCTGGAACAACCTGCTCTACTCGCTGGAGCCACCTGCTGGACACGCCAAAGTCACCTGATGGCTACGCCAGCACCACTCGGCAGACAAGCCAGAATCACCTGCAGGGTATGCCGGAACCACCTCTCAGACGTGCCAGAACCCCTTGTCGGACACTCCGGAATCACCTGTCACAGGCATGCCGGAACCACCTCTCGAACGTGCCAGAATGACGTGCCAGAGACACCGGATGCACCTGCCGAGCACGCCGGAACCTCCTGTTCGACTCGCCGGAACCACCAGCCAGAGACGCCAAAATCCCCTGCCAGGTAGGCCAGAATCACATGGCGGACGCTCCGGAATCTCCCGCCGGGAAGGTAGGAACCACCTCTCAAACATACTGGAAGCACGTGCCGGACATGCCGGCACCACGTACTGGACAGACCAGAAACACCTGCCGGACCTGCCTGAACCACCTGCTGAGCACACCGGAACAACTTGCTCGACTCGCTGGAGCCACCTGCTGGACACCCCAAAATCACCAGCCAGCTATGCCAGAACCACTTGCCGTACACTCCGGAATCACCTGCTGGTTACACCAGAGCCACTTGGTGGACAATCCAGAATCACCTGCCGGACATGCCAGAACCACCTGTCACACATGCCGGAACCACGTGCCTGACACGCCGGAACCACCTCGCGGACAGACCGGAACCACCTACCAGACATGCCTGAACCACCTGCCGAGCATGCCGGAACCACCTGCCGGACACGCCAAAATCACCTGCGGGCTAGGCCAGAACCACTTGTAGGACTCTCCTGGAGCACCTGCCGGGCATGCGGGAACCACCTCTCAGACGTGCCAGAACCACGTGCGGCACATGACGGAACCCATTACCGGACAGACCGGAACCACCTGCCGGACACGCCAGAATCACCTGCCAAGAACACCGGAACCACCTGAACAGCTCGCCAGAAACACCTGCCGGACATGCCAAAATCACCTGCCGGCTACACCAGAACCTCTTGCCGGACACTCCGGAATCACCTGCCAGACATGATGCAACCAAATGTCAGACGTGCCAGAACCACGTGCCAGAGACACCGGATGCAACTGCCGAGCATGCCGGAACCTCCTGCTCAACTCGCTGTAACCACCTGCCGGGGACGCCAAAATCACCTGTCAGCTAGGCCAGAACCACGTGGCGGACTCTATGGAATCACCCGCCGGGCATGCCGGAACCAGCTCTCAGACGTGCCAGAAGCACGTGCCGGACACGCCGGAACCACCTACTAGAGAGACCGGAACCACCTGCCAGACCCGCCTGAACCACCTGCTGAGTACGCTGGAACAACCTGCTCTACTCGCTGGAGCCACCTGCTGGACACGCCAAAGTCACCTGATGGCTACGCCAGCACCACTCGGCAGACAAGCCAGAATCACCTGCAGGGTATGCCGGAACCACCTCTCAGACGTGCCAGAACCCCTTGTCGGACACTCCGGAATCACCTGTCACAGGCATGCCGGAACCACCTCTCGAACGTGCCAGAATGACGTGCCAGAGACACCGGATGCACCTGCCGAGCACGCCGGAACCTCCTGTTCGACTCGCCGGAACCACCAGCCAGAGACGCCAAAATCCCCTGCCAGGTAGGCCAGAATCACATGGCGGACGCTCCGGAATCTCCCGCCGGGAAGGTAGGAACCACCTCTCAAACATACTGGAAGCACGTGCCGGACATGCCGGCACCACGTACTGGACAGACCAGAAACACCTGCCGGACCTGCCTGAACCACCTGCTGAGCACACCGGAACAACTTGCTCGACTTGCTGGAGCCACCTGCTGGACACCCCAAAATCACCAGCCAGCTATGCCAGAACCACTTGCCGTACACTCCGGAATCACCTGCTGGTTACACCAGAGCCACTTGGTGGACAATCCAGAATCACCTGCCGGACATGCCAGAACCACCTGTCACACATGCCGGAACCACGTGCCTGACACGCCGGAACCACCTCGCGGACAGACCGGAACCACCTACCAGACATGCCTGAACCACCTGCCGAGCATGCCGGAACCACCTGCCGGACACGCCAAAATCACCTGCGGGCTAGGCCAGAACCACTTGTAGGACTCTCCTGGAGCACCTGCCGGGCATGCGGGAACCACCTCTCAGACGTGCCAGAACCACGTGCGGCACATGACGGAACCCATTACCGGACAGACCGGAACCACCTGCCGGACACGCCAGAATCACCTGCCAAGAACACCGGAACCACCTGAACAGCTCGCCAGAAACACCTGCCGGACATGCCAAAATCACCTGCCGGCTACACCAGAACCTCTTGCCGGACACTCCGGAATCACCTGCCAGACATGATGCAACCAAATGTCAGACGTGCCAGAACCACGTGCCAGAGACACCGGATGCAACTGCCGAGCATGCCGGAACCTCCTGCTCAACTCGCTGTAACCACCTGCCGGGGACGCCAAAATCACCTGTCAGCTAGGCCAGAACCACGTGGCGGACTCTATGGAATCACCCGCCGGGCATGCCGGAACCAGCTCTCAGACGTGCCAGAAGCACGTGCCGGACACGCCGGAACCACCTACTAGAGAGACCGGAACCACCTGCCAGACCCGCCTGAACCACCTGCTGAGTACGCTGGAACAACCTGCTCTACTCGCTGGAGCCACCTGCTGGACACGCCAAAGTCACCTGATGGCTACGCCAGCACCACTCGGCAGACAAGCCAGAATCACCTGCAGGGTATGCCGGAACCACCTCTCAGACGTGCCAGAACCCCTTGTCGGACACTCCGGAATCACCTGTCACAGGCATGCCGGAACCACCTCTCGAACGTGCCAGAATGACGTGCCAGAGACACCGGATGCACCTGCCGAGCACGCCGGAACCTCCTGTTCGACTCGCCGGAACCACCAGCCAGAGACGCCAAAATCCCCTGCCAGGTAGGCCAGAATCACATGGCGGACGCTCCGGAATCTCCCGCCGGGAAGGTAGGAACCACCTCTCAAACATACTGGAAGCACGTGCCGGACATGCCGGCACCACGTACTGGACAGACCAGAAACACCTGCCGGACCTGCCTGAACCACCTGCTGAGCACACCGGAACAACTTGCTCGACTCGCTGGAGCCACCTGCTGGACACCCCAAAATCACCAGCCAGCTATGCCAGAACCACTTGCCGTACACTCCGGAATCACCTGCTGGTTACACCAGAGCCACTTGGTGGACAATCCAGAATCACCTGCCGGACATGCCAGAACCACCTGTCACACATGCCGGAACCACGTGCCTGACACGCCGGAACCACCTCGCGGACAGACCGGAACCACCTACCAGACATGCCTGAACCACCTGCCGAGCATGCCGGAACCACCTGCCGGACACGCCAAAATCACCTGCGGGCTAGGCCAGAACCACTTGTAGGACTCTCCTGGAGCACCTGCCGGGCATGCGGGAACCACCTCTCAGACGTGCCAGAACCACGTGCGGCACATGACGGAACCCATTACCGGACAGACCGGAACCACCTGCCGGACACGCCAGAATCACCTGCCAAGAACACCGGAACCACCTGAACAGCTCGCCAGAAACACCTGCCGGACATGCCAAAATCACCTGCCGGCTACACCAGAACCTCTTGCCGGACACTCCGGAATCACCTGCCAGACATGATGCAACCAAATGTCAGACGTGCCAGAACCACGTGCCAGAGACACCGGATGCAACTGCCGAGCATGCCGGAACCTCCTGCTCAACTCGCTGTAACCACCTGCCGGGGACGCCAAAATCACCTGTCAGCTAGGCCAGAACCACGTGGCGGACTCTATGGAATCACCCGCCGGGCATGCCGGAACCAGCTCTCAGACGTGCCAGAAGCACGTGCCGGACACGCCGGAACCACCTACTAGAGAGACCGGAACCACCTGCCAGACCCGCCTGAACCACCTGCTGAGTACGCTGGAACAACCTGCTCTACTCGCTGGAGCCACCTGCTGGACACGCCAAAGTCACCTGATGGCTACGCCAGCACCACTCGGCAGACAAACCAGAATCACCTGCAGGGTATGCCGGAACCACCTCTCAGACGTGCCAGAACCCCTTGTCGGACACTCCGGAATCACCTGTCACAGGCACGCCGGAACCACCTCTCGAACGTGCCAGAATGACGTGCCAGAGACACCGGATGCACCTGCCGAGCACGCCGGAACCTCCTGTTCGACTCGCCGGAACCACCAGCCAGAGACGCCAAAATCCCCTGCCAGGTAGGCCAGAATCACATGGCGGACGCTCCGGAATCTCCCGCCGGGAAGGTAGGAGCCACCTCTCAAACATACTGGAAGCACGTGCCGGACATGCCGGCACCACGTACTGGACAGACCAGAAACACCTGCCGGACCTGCCTGAACCACCTGCTGAGCACACCGGAACAACTTGCTCGACTCGCTGGAGCCACCTGCTGGACACCCCAAAATCACCAGCCAGCTATGCCAGAACCACTTGCCGTACACTCCGGAATCACCTGCTGGTTACACCAGAGCCACTTGGTGGACAATCCAGAATCACCTGCCGGACATGCCAGAACCACCTGTCACACATGCCGGAACCACGTGCCTGACACGCCGGAACCACCTCGCGGACAGACCGGAACCACCTACCAGACATGCCTGAACCACCTGCCGAGCATGCCGGAACCACCTGCCGGACACGCCAAAATCACCTGCGGGCTAGGCCAGAACCACTTGTAGGACTCTCCTGGAGCACCTGCCGGGCATGCGGGAACCACCTCTCAGACCTGCCAGAACCACGTGCGGCACATGACGGAACCCATTACCGGACAGACCGGAACCACCTGCCGGACACGCCAGAATCACCTGCCAAGAACACCGGAACCACCTGAACAGCTCGCCAGAAACACCTGCCGGACATGCCAAAATCACCTGCCGGCTACACCAGAACCTCTTGCCGGACACTCCGGAATCACCTGCCAGACATGATGCAACCAAATGTCAGACGTGCCAGAACCACGTGCCAGAGACACCGGATGCAACTGCCGAGCATGCCGGAACCTCCTGCTCAACTCGCTGTAACCACCTGCCGGGGACGCCAAAATCACCTGTCAGCTAGGCCAGAACCACGTGGCGGACTCTATGGAATCACCCGCCGGGCATGCCGGAACCAGCTCTCAGACGTGCCAGAAGCACGTGCCGGACACGCCGGAACCACCTACTAGAGAGACCGGAACCACCTGCCAGACCCGCCTGAACCACCTGCTGAGTACGCTGGAACAACCTGCTCTACTCGCTGGAGCCACCTGCTGGACACGCCAAAGTCACCTGATGGCTACGCCAGCACCACTCGGCAGACAAGCCAGAATCACCTGCAGGGTATGCCGGAACCACCTCTCAGACGTGCCAGAACCCCTTGTCGGACACTCCGGAATCACCTGTCACAGGCATGCCGGAACCACCTCTCGAACGTGCCAGAATGACGTGCCAGAGACACCGGATGCACCTGCCGAGCACGCCGGAACCTCCTGTTCGACTCGCCGGAACCACCAGCCAGAGACGCCAAAATCCCCTGCCAGGTAGGCCAGAATCACATGGCGGACGCTCCGGAATCTCCCGCCGGGAAGGTAGGAGCCACCTCTCAAACATACTGGAAGCACGTGCCGGACATGCCGGCACCACGTACTGGACAGACCAGAAACACCTGCCGGACCTGCCTGAACCACCTGCTGAGCACACCGGAACAACTTGCTCGACTCGCTGGAGCCACCTGCTGGACACCCCAAAATCACCAGCCAGCTATGCCAGAACCACTTGCCGTACACTCCGGAATCACCTGCTGGTTACACCAGAGCCACTTGGTGGACAATCCAGAATCACCTGCCGGACATGCCAGAACCACCTGTCACACATGCCGGAACCACGTGCCTGACACGCCGGAACCACCTCGCGGACAGACCGGAACCACCTACCAGACATGCCTGAACCACCTGCCGAGCATGCCGGAACCACCTGCCGGACACGCCAAAATCACCTGCGGGCTAGGCCAGAACCACTTGTAGGACTCTCCTGGAGCACCTGCCGGGCATGCGGGAACCACCTCTCAGACGTGCCAGAACCACGTGCGGCACATGACGGAACCCATTACCGGACAGACCGGAACCACCTGCCGGACACGCCAGAATCACCTGCCAAGAACACCGGAACCACCTGAACAGCTCGCCAGAAACACCTGCCGGACATGCCAAAATCACCTGCCGGCTACACCAGAACCTCTTGCCGGACACTCCGGAATCACCTGCCAGACATGATGCAACCAAATGTCAGACGTGCCAGAACCACGTGCCAGAGACACCGGATGCAACTGCCGAGCATGCCGGAACCTCCTGCTCAACTCGCTGTAACCACCTGCCGGGGACGCCAAAATCACCTGTCAGCTAGGCCAGAACCACGTGGCGGACTCTATGGAATCACCCGCCGGGCATGCCGGAACCAGCTCTCAGACGTGCCAGAAGCACGTGCCGGACACGCCGGAACCACCTACTAGAGAGACCGGAACCACCTGCCAGACCCGCCTGAACCACCTGCTGAGTACGCTGGAACAACCTGCTCTACTCGCTGGAGCCACCTGCTGGACACGCCAAAGTCACCTGATGGCTACGCCAGCACCACTCGGCAGACAAGCCAGAATCACCTGCAGGGTATGCCGGAACCACCTCTCAGACGTGCCAGAACCCCTTGTCGGACACTCCGGAATCACCTGTCACAGGCATGCCGGAACCACCTCTCGAACGTGCCAGAATGACGTGCCAGAGACACCGGATGCACCTGCCGAGCACGCCGGAACCTCCTGTTCGACTCGCCGGAACCACCAGCCAGAGACGCCAAAATCCCCTGCCAGGTAGGCCAGAATCACATGGCGGACGCTCCGGAATCTCCCGCCGGGAAGGTAGGAACCACCTCTCAAACATACTGGAAGCACGTGCCGGACATGCCGGCACCACGTACTGGACAGACCAGAAACACCTGCCGGACCTGCCTGAACCACCTGCTGAGCACACCGGAACAACTTGCTCGACTCGCTGGAGCCACCTGCTGGACACCCCAAAATCACCAGCCAGCTATGCCAGAACCACTTGCCGTACACTCCGGAATCACCTGCTGGTTACACCAGAGCCACTTGGTGGACAATCCAGAATCACCTGCCGGACATGCCAGAACCACCTGTCACACATGCCGGAACCACGTGCCTGACACGCCGGAACCACCTCGCGGACAGACCGGAACCACCTACCAGACATGCCTGAACCACCTGCCGAGCATGCCGGAACCACCTGCCGGACACGCCAAAATCACCTGCGGGCTAGGCCAGAACCACTTGTAGGACTCTCCTGGAGCACCTGCCGGGCATGCGGGAACCACCTCTCAGACGTGCCAGAACCACGTGCGGCACATGACGGAACCCATTACCGGACAGACCGGAACCACCTGCCGGACACGCCAGAATCACCTGCCAAGAACACCGGAACCACCTGAACAGCTCGCCAGAAACACCTGCCGGACATGCCAAAATCACCTGCCGGCTACACCAGAACCTCTTGCCGGACACTCCGGAATCACCTGCCAGACATGATGCAACCAAATGTCAGACGTGCCAGAACCACGTGCCAGAGACACCGGATGCAACTGCCGAGCATGCCGGAACCTCCTGCTCAACTCGCTGTAACCACCTGCCGGGGACGCCAAAATCACCTGTCAGCTAGGCCAGAACCACGTGGCGGACTCTATGGAATCACCCGCCGGGCATGCCGGAACCAGCTCTCAGACGTGCCAGAAGCACGTGCCGGACACGCCGGAACCACCTACTAGAGAGACCGGAACCACCTGCCAGACCCGCCTGAACCACCTGCTGAGTACGCTGGAACAACCTGCTCTACTCGCTGGAGCCACCTGCTGGACACGCCAAAGTCACCTGATGGCTACGCCAGCACCACTCGGCAGACAAGCCAGAATCACCTGCAGGGTATGCCGGAACCACCTCTCAGACGTGCCAGAACCCCTTGTCGGACACTCCGGAATCACCTGTCACAGGCATGCCGGAACCACCTCTCGAACGTGCCAGAATGACGTGCCAGAGACACCGGATGCACCTGCCGAGCACGCCGGAACCTCCTGTTCGACTCGCCGGAACCACCAGCCAGAGACGCCAAAATCCCCTGCCAGGTAGGCCAGAATCACATGGCGGACGCTCCGGAATCTCCCGCCGGGAAGGTAGGAGCCACCTCTCAAACATACTGGAAGCACGTGCCGGACATGCCGGCACCACGTACTGGACAGACCAGAAACACCTGCCGGACCTGCCTGAACCACCTGCTGAGCACACCGGAACAACTTGCTCGACTCGCTGGAGCCACCTGCTGGACACCCCAAAATCACCAGCCAGCTATGCCAGAACCACTTGCCGTACACTCCGGAATCACCTGCTGGTTACACCAGAGCCACTTGGTGGACAATCCAGAATCACCTGCCGGACATGCCAGAACCACCTGTCACACATGCCGGAACCACGTGCCTGACACGCCGGAACCACCTCGCGGACAGACCGGAACCACCTACCAGACATGCCTGAACCACCTGCCGAGCATGCCGGAACCACCTGCCGGACACGCCAAAATCACCTGCGGGCTAGGCCAGAACCACTTGTAGGACTCTCCTGGAGCACCTGCCGGGCATGCGGGAACCACCTCTCAGACCTGCCAGAACCACGTGCGGCACATGACGGAACCCATTACCGGACAGACCGGAACCACCTGCCGGACACGCCAGAATCACCTGCCAAGAACACCGGAACCACCTGAACAGCTCGCCAGAAACACCTGCCGGACATGCCAAAATCACCTGCCGGCTACACCAGAACCTCTTGCCGGACACTCCGGAATCACCTGCCAGACATGATGCAACCAAATGTCAGACGTGCCAGAACCACGTGCCAGAGACACCGGATGCAACTGCCGAGCATGCCGGAACCTCCTGCTCAACTCGCTGTAACCACCTGCCGGGGACGCCAAAATCACCTGTCAGCTAGGCCAGAACCACGTGGCGGACTCTATGGAATCACCCGCCGGGCATGCCGGAACCAGCTCTCAGACGTGCCAGAAGCACGTGCCGGACACGCCGGAACCACCTACTAGAGAGACCGGAACCACCTGCCAGACCCGCCTGAACCACCTGCTGAGTACGCTGGAACAACCTGCTCTACTCGCTGGAGCCACCTGCTGGACACGCCAAAGTCACCTGATGGCTACGCCAGCACCACTCGGCAGACAAGCCAGAATCACCTGCAGGGTATGCCGGAACCACCTCTCAGACGTGCCAGAACCCCTTGTCGGACACTCCGGAATCACCTGTCACAGGCATGCCGGAACCACCTCTCGAACGTGCCAGAATGACGTGCCAGAGACACCGGATGCACCTGCCGAGCACGCCGGAACCTCCTGTTCGACTCGCCGGAACCACCAGCCAGAGACGCCAAAATCCCCTGCCAGGTAGGCCAGAATCACATGGCGGACGCTCCGGAATCTCCCGCCGGGAAGGTAGGAGCCACCTCTCAAACATACTGGAAGCACGTGCCGGACATGCCGGCACCACGTACTGGACAGACCAGAAACACCTGCCGGACCTGCCTGAACCACCTGCTGAGCACACCGGAACAACTTGCTCGACTCGCTGGAGCCACCTGCTGGACACCCCAAAATCACCAGCCAGCTATGCCAGAACCACTTGCCGTACACTCCGGAATCACCTGCTGGTTACACCAGAGCCACTTGGTGGACAATCCAGAATCACCTGCCGGACATGCCAGAACCACCTGTCACACATGCCGGAACCACGTGCCTGACACGCCGGAACCACCTCGCGGACAGACCGGAACCACCTACCAGACATGCCTGAACCACCTGCCGAGCATGCCGGAACCACCTGCCGGACACGCCAAAATCACCTGCGGGCTAGGCCAGAACCACTTGTAGGACTCTCCTAGAGCACCTGCCGGGCATGCGGGAACCACCTCTCAGACGTGCCAGAACCACGTGCGGCACATGACGGAACCCATTACCGGACAGACCGGAACCACCTGCCGGACACGCCAGAATCACCTGCCAAGAACACCGGAACCACCTGAACAGCTCGCCAGAAACACCTGCCGGACATGCCAAAATCACCTGCCGGCTACACCAGAACCTCTTGCCGGACACTCCGGAATCACCTGCCAGACATGATGCAACCAAATGTCAGACGTGCCAGAACCACGTGCCAGAGACACCGGATGCAACTGCCGAGCATGCCGGAACCTCCTGCTCAACTCGCTGTAACCACCTGCCGGGGACGCCAAAATCACCTGTCAGCTAGGCCAGAACCACGTGGCGGACTCTATGGAATCACCCGCCGGGCATGCCGGAACCAGCTCTCAGACGTGCCAGAAGCACGTGCCGGACACGCCGGAACCACCTACTAGAGAGACCGGAACCACCTGCCAGACCCGCCTGAACCACCTGCTGAGTACGCTGGAACAACCTGCTCTACTCGCTGGAGCCACCTGCTGGACACGCCAAAGTCACCTGATGGCTACGCCAGCACCACTCGGCAGACAAGCCAGAATCACCTGCAGGGTATGCCGGAACCACCTCTCAGACGTGCCAGAACCCCTTGTCGGACACTCCGGAATCACCTGTCACAGGCATGCCGGAACCACCTCTCGAACGTGCCAGAATGACGTGCCAGAGACACCGGATGCACCTGCCGAGCACGCCGGAACCTCCTGTTCGACTCGCCGGAACCACCAGCCAGAGACGCCAAAATCCCCTGCCAGGTAGGCCAGAATCACATGGCGGACGCTCCGGAATCTCCCGCCGGGAAGGTAGGAGCCACCTCTCAAACATACTGGAAGCACGTGCCGGACATGCCGGCACCACGTACTGGACAGACCAGAAACACCTGCCGGACCTGCCTGAACCACCTGCTGAGCACACCGGAACAACTTGCTCGACTCGCTGGAGCCACCTGCTGGACACCCCAAAATCACCAGCCAGCTATGCCAGAACCACTTGCCGTACACTCCGGAATCACCTGCTGGTTACACCAGAGCCACTTGGTGGACAATCCAGAATCACCTGCCGGACATGCCAGAACCACCTGTCACACATGCCGGAACCACGTGCCTGACACGCCGGAACCACCTCGCGGACAGACCGGAACCACCTACCAGACATGCCTGAACCACCTGCCGAGCATGCCGGAACCACCTGCCGGACACGCCAAAATCACCTGCGGGCTAGGCCAGAACCACTTGTAGGACTCTCCTGGAGCACCTGCCGGGCATGCGGGAACCACCTCTCAGACGTGCCAGAACCACGTGCGGCACATGACGGAACCCATTACCGGACAGACCGGAACCACCTGCCGGACACGCCAGAATCACCTGCCAAGAACACCGGAACCACCTGAACAGCTCGCCAGAAACACCTGCCGGACATGCCAAAATCACCTGCCGGCTACACCAGAACCTCTTGCCGGACACTCCGGAATCACCTGCCAGACATGATGCAACCAAATGTCAGACGTGCCAGAACCACGTGCCAGAGACACCGGATGCAACTGCCGAGCATGCCGGAACCTCCTGCTCAACTCGCTGTAACCACCTGCCGGGGACGCCAAAATCACCTGTCAGCTAGGCCAGAACCACGTGGCGGACTCTATGGAATCACCCGCCGGGCATGCCGGAACCAGCTCTCAGACGTGCCAGAAGCACGTGCCGGACACGCCGGAACCACCTACTAGAGAGACCGGAACCACCTGCCAGACCCGCCTGAACCACCTGCTGAGTACGCTGGAACAACCTGCTCTACTCGCTGGAGCCACCTGCTGGACACGCCAAAGTCACCTGATGGCTACGCCAGCACCACTCGGCAGACAAGCCAGAATCACCTGCAGGGTATGCCGGAACCACCTCTCAGACGTGCCAGAACCCCTTGTCGGACACTCCGGAATCACCTGTCACAGGCATGCCGGAACCACCTCTCGAACGTGCCAGAATGACGTGCCAGAGACACCGGATGCACCTGCCGAGCACGCCGGAACCTCCTGTTCGACTCGCCGGAACCACCAGCCAGAGACGCCAAAATCCCCTGCCAGGTAGGCCAGAATCACATGGCGGACGCTCCGGAATCTCCCGCCGGGAAGGTAGGAGCCACCTCTCAAACATACTGGAAGCACGTGCCGGACATGCCGGCACCACGTACTGGACAGACCAGAAACACCTGCCGGACCTGCCTGAACCACCTGCTGAGCACACCGGAACAACTTGCTCGACTCGCTGGAGCCACCTGCTGGACACCCCAAAATCACCAGCCAGCTATGCCAGAACCACTTGCCGTACACTCCGGAATCACCTGCTGGTTACACCAGAGCCACTTGGTGGACAATCCAGAATCACCTGCCGGACATGCCAGAACCACCTGTCACACATGCCGGAACCACCTGCCGGACACGCCGGAACCACCTCGCGGACAGACCGGAACCACCTACCAGACATGCCTGAACCACCTGCCGAGCATGCCGGAACCACCTGCCGGACACGCCAAAATCACCTGCGGGCTAGGCCAGAACCACTTGTAGGACTCTCCTGGAGCACCTGCCGGGCATGCGGGAACCACCTCTCAGACGTGCCAGAACCACGTGCGGCACATGACGGAACCCATTACCGGACAGACCGGAACCACCTGCCGGACACGCCAGAATCACCTGCCAAGAACACCGGAACCACCTGAACAGCTCGCCAGAAACACCTGCCGGACATGCCAAAATCACCTGCCGGCTACACCAGAACCTCTTGCCGGACA
This sequence comes from Equus asinus, assembly GCF_041296235.1. Lineage (NCBI taxonomy): Eukaryota > Metazoa > Chordata > Mammalia > Perissodactyla > Equidae > Equus > Equus asinus. The sequence continues at coordinate 2,017,640 of NC_091818.1, forward strand.
CTCCGGAATCACCTGCCAGACATGATGCAACCAAATGTCAGACGTGCCAGAACCACGTGCCAGAGACACCGGATGCAACTGCCGAGCATGCCGGAACCTCCTGCTCAACTCGCTGTAACCACCTGCCGGGGACGCCAAAATCACCTGTCAGCTAGGCCAGAACCACGTGGCGGACTCTATGGAATCACCCGCCGGGCATGCCGGAACCAGCTCTCAGACGTGCCAGAAGCACGTGCCGGACACGCCGGAACCACCTACTAGAGAGACCGGAACCACCTGCCAGACCCGCCTGAACCACCTGCTGAGTACGCTGGAACAACCTGCTCTACTCGCTGGAGCCACCTGCTGGACACGCCAAAGTCACCTGATGGCTACGCCAGCACCACTCGGCAGACAAGCCAGAATCACCTGCAGGGTATGCCGGAACCACCTCTCAGACGTGCCAGAACCCCTTGTCGGACACTCCGGAATCACCTGTCACAGGCATGCCGGAACCACCTCTCGAACGTGCCAGAATGACGTGCCAGAGACACCGGATGCACCTGCCGAGCACGCCGGAACCTCCTGTTCGACTCGCCGGAACCACCAGCCAGAGACGCCAAAATCCCCTGCCAGGTAGGCCAGAATCACATGGCGGACGCTCCGGAATCTCCCGCCGGGAAGGTAGGAGCCACCTCTCAAACATACTGGAAGCACGTGCCGGACATGCCGGCACCACGTACTGGACAGACCAGAAACACCTGCCGGACCTGCCTGAACCACCTGCTGAGCACACCGGAACAACTTGCTCGACTCGCTGGAGCCACCTGCTGGACACCCCAAAATCACCAGCCAGCTATGCCAGAACCACTTGCCGTACACTCCGGAATCACCTGCTGGTTACACCAGAGCCACTTGGTGGACAATCCAGAATCACCTGCCGGACATGCCAGAACCACCTGTCACACATGCCGGAACCACGTGCCTGACACGCCGGAACCACCTCGCGGACAGACCGGAACCACCTACCAGACATGCCTGAACCACCTGCCGAGCATGCCGGAACCACCTGCCGGACACGCCAAAATCACCTGCGGGCTAGGCCAGAACCACTTGTAGGACTCTCCTGGAGCACCTGCCGGGCATGCGGGAACCACCTCTCAGACGTGCCAGAACCACGTGCGGCACATGACGGAACCCATTACCGGACAGACCGGAACCACCTGCCGGACACGCCAGAATCACCTGCCAAGAACACCGGAACCACCTGAACAGCTCGCCAGAAACACCTGCCGGACATGCCAAAATCACCTGCCGGCTACACCAGAACCTCTTGCCGGACACTCCGGAATCACCTGCCAGACATGATGCAACCAAATGTCAGACGTGCCAGAACCACGTGCCAGAGACACCGGATGCAACTGCCGAGCATGCCGGAACCTCCTGCTCAACTCGCTGTAACCACCTGCCGGGGACGCCAAAATCACCTGTCAGCTAGGCCAGAACCACGTGGCGGACTCTATGGAATCACCCGCCGGGCATGCCGGAACCAGCTCTCAGACGTGCCAGAAGCACGTGCCGGACACGCCGGAACCACCTACTAGAGAGACCGGAACCACCTGCCAGACCCGCCTGAACCACCTGCTGAGTACGCTGGAACAACCTGCTCTACTCGCTGGAGCCACCTGCTGGACACGCCAAAGTCACCTGATGGCTACGCCAGCACCACTCGGCAGACAAGCCAGAATCACCTGCAGGGTATGCCGGAACCACCTCTCAGACGTGCCAGAACCCCTTGTCGGACACTCCGGAATCACCTGTCACAGGCATGCCGGAACCACCTCTCGAACGTGCCAGAATGACGTGCCAGAGACACCGGATGCACCTGCCGAGCACGCCGGAACCTCCTGTTCGACTCGCCGGAACCACCAGCCAGAGACGCCAAAATCCCCTGCCAGGTAGGCCAGAATCACATGGCGGACGCTCCGGAATCTCCCGCCGGGAAGGTAGGAACCACCTCTCAAACATACTGGAAGCACGTGCCGGACATGCCGGCACCACGTACTGGACAGACCAGAAACACCTGCCGGACCTGCCTGAACCACCTGCTGAGCACACCGGAACAACTTGCTCGACTCGCTGGAGCCACCTGCTGGACACCCCAAAATCACCAGCCAGCTATGCCAGAACCACTTGCCGTACACTCCGGAATCACCTGCTGGTTACACCAGAGCCACTTGGTGGACAATCCAGAATCACCTGCCGGACATGCCAGAACCACCTGTCACACATGCCGGAACCACGTGCCTGACACGCCGGAACCACCTCGCGGACAGACCGGAACCACCTACCAGACATGCCTGAACCACCTGCCGAGCATGCCGGAACCACCTGCCGGACACGCCAAAATCACCTGCGGGCTAGGCCAGAACCACTTGTAGGACTCTCCTGGAGCACCTGCCGGGCATGCGGGAACCACCTCTCAGACGTGCCAGAACCACGTGCGGCACATGACGGAACCCATTACCGGACAGACCGGAACCACCTGCCGGACACGCCAGAATCACCTGCCAAGAACACCGGAACCACCTGAACAGCTCGCCAGAAACACCTGCCGGACATGCCAAAATCACCTGCCGGCTACACCAGAACCTCTTGCCGGACACTCCGGAATCACCTGCCAGACATGATGCAACCAAATGTCAGACGTGCCAGAACCACGTGCCAGAGACACCGGATGCAACTGCCGAGCATGCCGGAACCTCCTGCTCAACTCGCTGTAACCACCTGCCGGGGACGCCAAAATCACCTGTCAGCTAGGCCAGAACCACGTGGCGGACTCTATGGAATCACCCGCCGGGCATGCCGGAACCAGCTCTCAGACGTGCCAGAAGCACGTGCCGGACACGCCGGAACCACCTACTAGAGAGACCGGAACCACCTGCCAGACCCGCCTGAACCACCTGCTGAGTACGCTGGAACAACCTGCTCTACTCGCTGGAGCCACCTGCTGGACACGCCAAAGTCACCTGATGGCTACGCCAGCACCACTCGGCAGACAAGCCAGAATCACCTGCAGGGTATGCCGGAACCACCTCTCAGACGTGCCAGAACCCCTTGTCGGACACTCCGGAATCACCTGTCACAGGCATGCCGGAACCACCTCTCGAACGTGCCAGAATGACGTGCCAGAGACACCGGATGCACCTGCCGAGCACGCCGGAACCTCCTGTTCGACTCGCCGGAACCACCAGCCAGAGACGCCAAAATCCCCTGCCAGGTAGGCCAGAATCACATGGCGGACGCTCCGGAATCTCCCGCCGGGAAGGTAGGAGCCACCTCTCAAACATACTGGAAGCACGTGCCGGACATGCCGGCACCACGTACTGGACAGACCAGAAACACCTGCCGGACCTGCCTGAACCACCTGCTGAGCACACCGGAACAACTTGCTCGACTCGCTGGAGCCACCTGCTGGACACCCCAAAATCACCAGCCAGCTATGCCAGAACCACTTGCCGTACACTCCGGAATCACCTGCTGGTTACACCAGAGCCACTTGGTGGACAATCCAGAATCACCTGCCGGACATGCCAGAACCACCTGTCACACATGCCGGAACCACGTGCCTGACACGCCGGAACCACCTCGCGGACAGACCGGAACCACCTACCAGACATGCCTGAACCACCTGCCGAGCATGCCGGAACCACCTGCCGGACACGCCAAAATCACCTGCGGGCTAGGCCAGAACCACTTGTAGGACTCTCCTGGAGCACCTGCCGGGCATGCGGGAACCACCTCTCAGACCTGCCAGAACCACGTGCGGCACATGACGGAACCCATTACCGGACAGACCGGAACCACCTGCCGGACACGCCAGAATCACCTGCCAAGAACACCGGAACCACCTGAACAGCTCGCCAGAAACACCTGCCGGACATGCCAAAATCACCTGCCGGCTACACCAGAACCTCTTGCCGGACACTCCGGAATCACCTGCCAGACATGATGCAACCAAATGTCAGACGTGCCAGAACCACGTGCCAGAGACACCGGATGCAACTGCCGAGCATGCCGGAACCTCCTGCTCAACTCGCTGTAACCACCTGCCGGGGACGCCAAAATCACCTGTCAGCTAGGCCAGAACCACGTGGCGGACTCTATGGAATCACCCGCCGGGCATGCCGGAACCAGCTCTCAGACGTGCCAGAAGCACGTGCCGGACACGCCGGAACCACCTACTAGAGAGACCGGAACCACCTGCCAGACCCGCCTGAACCACCTGCTGAGTACGCTGGAACAACCTGCTCTACTCGCTGGAGCCACCTGCTGGACACGCCAAAGTCACCTGATGGCTACGCCAGCACCACTCGGCAGACAAGCCAGAATCACCTGCAGGGTATGCCGGAACCACCTCTCAGACGTGCCAGAACCCCTTGTCGGACACTCCGGAATCACCTGTCACAGGCATGCCGGAACCACCTCTCGAACGTGCCAGAATGACGTGCCAGAGACACCGGATGCACCTGCCGAGCACGCCGGAACCTCCTGTTCGACTCGCCGGAACCACCAGCCAGAGACGCCAAAATCCCCTGCCAGGTAGGCCAGAATCACATGGCGGACGCTCCGGAATCTCCCGCCGGGAAGGTAGGAGCCACCTCTCAAACATACTGGAAGCACGTGCCGGACATGCCGGCACCACGTACTGGACAGACCAGAAACACCTGCCGGACCTGCCTGAACCACCTGCTGAGCACACCGGAACAACTTGCTCGACTCGCTGGAGCCACCTGCTGGACACCCCAAAATCACCAGCCAGCTATGCCAGAACCACTTGCCGTACACTCCGGAATCACCTGCTGGTTACACCAGAGCCACTTGGTGGACAATCCAGAATCACCTGCCGGACATGCCAGAACCACCTGTCACACATGCCGGAACCACGTGCCTGACACGCCGGAACCACCTCGCGGACAGACCGGAACCACCTACCAGACATGCCTGAACCACCTGCCGAGCATGCCGGAACCACCTGCCGGACACGCCAAAATCACCTGCGGGCTAGGCCAGAACCACTTGTAGGACTCTCCTGGAGCACCTGCCGGGCATGCGGGAACCACCTCTCAGACGTGCCAGAACCACGTGCGGCACATGACGGAACCCATTACCGGACAGACCGGAACCACCTGCCGGACACGCCAGAATCACCTGCCAAGAACACCGGAACCACCTGAACAGCTCGCCAGAAACACCTGCCGGACATGCCAAAATCACCTGCCGGCTACACCAGAACCTCTTGCCGGACACTCCGGAATCACCTGCCAGACATGATGCAACCAAATGTCAGACGTGCCAGAACCACGTGCCAGAGACACCGGATGCAACTGCCGAGCATGCCGGAACCTCCTGCTCAACTCGCTGTAACCACCTGCCGGGGACGCCAAAATCACCTGTCAGCTAGGCCAGAACCACGTGGCGGACTCTATGGAATCACCCGCCGGGCATGCCGGAACCAGCTCTCAGACGTGCCAGAAGCACGTGCCGGACACGCCGGAACCACCTACTAGAGAGACCGGAACCACCTGCCAGACCCGCCTGAACCACCTGCTGAGTACGCTGGAACAACCTGCTCTACTCGCTGGAGCCACCTGCTGGACACGCCAAAGTCACCTGATGGCTACGCCAGCACCACTCGGCAGACAAGCCAGAATCACCTGCAGGGTATGCCGGAACCACCTCTCAGACGTGCCAGAACCCCTTGTCGGACACTCCGGAATCACCTGTCACAGGCATGCCGGAACCACCTCTCGAACGTGCCAGAATGACGTGCCAGAGACACCGGATGCACCTGCCGAGCACGCCGGAACCTCCTGTTCGACTCGCCGGAACCACCAGCCAGAGACGCCAAAATCCCCTGCCAGGTAGGCCAGAATCACATGGCGGACGCTCCGGAATCTCCCGCCGGGAAGGTAGGAGCCACCTCTCAAACATACTGGAAGCACGTGCCGGACATGCCGGCACCACGTACTGGACAGACCAGAAACACCTGCCGGACCTGCCTGAACCACCTGCTGAGCACACCGGAACAACTTGCTCGACTCGCTGGAGCCACCTGCTGGACACCCCAAAATCACCAGCCAGCTATGCCAGAACCACTTGCCGTACACTCCGGAATCACCTGCTGGTTACACCAGAGCCACTTGGTGGACAATCCAGAATCACCTGCCGGACATGCCAGAACCACCTGTCACACATGCCGGAACCACGTGCCTGACACGCCGGAACCACCTCGCGGACAGACCGGAACCACCTACCAGACATGCCTGAACCACCTGCCGAGCATGCCGGAACCACCTGCCGGACACGCCAAAATCACCTGCGGGCTAGGCCAGAACCACTTGTAGGACTCTCCTGGAGCACCTGCCGGGCATGCGGGAACCACCTCTCAGACGTGCCAGAACCACGTGCGGCACATGACGGAACCCATTACCGGACAGACCGGAACCACCTGCCGGACACGCCAGAATCACCTGCCAAGAACACCGGAACCACCTGAACAGCTCGCCAGAAACACCTGCCGGACATGCCAAAATCACCTGCCGGCTACACCAGAACCTCTTGCCGGACACTCCGGAATCACCTGCCAGACATGATGCAACCAAATGTCAGACGTGCCAGAACCACGTGCCAGAGACACCGGATGCAACTGCCGAGCATGCCGGAACCTCCTGCTCAACTCGCTGTAACCACCTGCCGGGGACGCCAAAATCACCTGTCAGCTAGGCCAGAACCACGTGGCGGACTCTATGGAATCACCCGCCGGGCATGCCGGAACCAGCTCTCAGACGTGCCAGAAGCACGTGCCGGACACGCCGGAACCACCTACTAGAGAGACCGGAACCACCTGCCAGACCCGCCTGAACCACCTGCTGAGTACGCTGGAACAACCTGCTCTACTCGCTGGAGCCACCTGCTGGACACGCCAAAGTCACCTGATGGCTACGCCAGCACCACTCGGCAGACAAGCCAGAATCACCTGCAGGGTATGCCGGAACCACCTCTCAGACGTGCCAGAACCCCTTGTCGGACACTCCGGAATCACCTGTCACAGGCATGCCGGAACCACCTCTCGAACGTGCCAGAATGACGTGCCAGAGACACCGGATGCACCTGCCGAGCACGCCGGAACCTCCTGTTCGACTCGCCGGAACCACCAGCCAGAGACGCCAAAATCCCCTGCCAGGTAGGCCAGAATCACATGGCGGACGCTCCGGAATCTCCCGCCGGGAAGGTAGGAGCCACCTCTCAAACATACTGGAAGCACGTGCCGGACATGCCGGCACCACGTACTGGACAGACCAGAAACACCTGCCGGACCTGCCTGAACCACCTGCTGAGCACACCGGAACAACTTGCTCGACTCGCTGGAGCCACCTGCTGGACACCCCAAAATCACCAGCCAGCTATGCCAGAACCACTTGCCGTACACTCCGGAATCACCTGCTGGTTACACCAGAGCCACTTGGTGGACAATCCAGAATCACCTGCCGGACATGCCAGAACCACCTGTCACACATGCCGGAACCACGTGCCTGACACGCCGGAACCACCTCGCGGACAGACCGGAACCACCTACCAGACATGCCTGAACCACCTGCCGAGCATGCCGGAACCACCTGCCGGACACGCCAAAATCACCTGCGGGCTAGGCCAGAACCACTTGTAGGACTCTCCTGGAGCACCTGCCGGGCATGCGGGAACCACCTCTCAGACCTGCCAGAACCACGTGCGGCACATGACGGAACCCATTACCGGACAGACCGGAACCACCTGCCGGACACGCCAGAATCACCTGCCAAGAACACCGGAACCACCTGAACAGCTCGCCAGAAACACCTGCCGGACATGCCAAAATCACCTGCCGGCTACACCAGAACCTCTTGCCGGACACTCCGGAATCACCTGCCAGACATGATGCAACCAAATGTCAGACGTGCCAGAACCACGTGCCAGAGACACCGGATGCAACTGCCGAGCATGCCGGAACCTCCTGCTCAACTCGCTGTAACCACCTGCCGGGGACGCCAAAATCACCTGTCAGCTAGGCCAGAACCACGTGGCGGACTCTATGGAATCACCCGCCGGGCATGCCGGAACCAGCTCTCAGACGTGCCAGAAGCACGTGCCGGACACGCCGGAACCACCTACTAGAGAGACCGGAACCACCTGCCAGACCCGCCTGAACCACCTGCTGAGTACGCTGGAACAACCTGCTCTACTCGCTGGAGCCACCTGCTGGACACGCCAAAGTCACCTGATGGCTACGCCAGCACCACTCGGCAGACAAGCCAGAATCACCTGCAGGGTATGCCGGAACCACCTCTCAGACGTGCCAGAACCCCTTGTCGGACACTCCGGAATCACCTGTCACAGGCATGCCGGAACCACCTCTCGAACGTGCCAGAATGACGTGCCAGAGACACCGGATGCACCTGCCGAGCACGCCGGAACCTCCTGTTCGACTCGCCGGAACCACCAGCCAGAGACGCCAAAATCCCCTGCCAGGTAGGCCAGAATCACATGGCGGACGCTCCGGAATCTCCCGCCGGGAAGGTAGGAGCCACCTCTCAAACATACTGGAAGCACGTGCCGGACATGCCGGCACCACGTACTGGACAGACCAGAAACACCTGCCGGACCTGCCTGAACCACCTGCTGAGCACACCGGAACAACTTGCTCGACTCGCTGGAGCCACCTGCTGGACACCCCAAAATCACCAGCCAGCTATGCCAGAACCACTTGCCGTACACTCCGGAATCACCTGCTGGTTACACCAGAGCCACTTGGTGGACAATCCAGAATCACCTGCCGGACATGCCAGAACCACCTGTCACACATGCCGGAACCACGTGCCTGACACGCCGGAACCACCTCGCGGACAGACCGGAACCACCTACCAGACATGCCTGAACCACCTGCCGAGCATGCCGGAACCACCTGCCGGACACGCCAAAATCACCTGCGGGCTAGGCCAGAACCACTTGTAGGACTCTCCTGGAGCACCTGCCGGGCATGCGGGAACCACCTCTCAGACGTGCCAGAACCACGTGCGGCACATGACGGAACCCATTACCGGACAGACCGGAACCACCTGCCGGACACGCCAGAATCACCTGCCAAGAACACCGGAACCACCTGAACAGCTCGCCAGAAACACCTGCCGGACATGCCAAAATCACCTGCCGGCTACACCAGAACCTCTTGCCGGACACTCCGGAATCACCTGCCAGACATGATGCAACCAAATGTCAGACGTGCCAGAACCACGTGCCAGAGACACCGGATGCAACTGCCGAGCATGCCGGAACCTCCTGCTCAACTCGCTGTAACCACCTGCCGGGGACGCCAAAATCACCTGTCAGCTAGGCCAGAACCACGTGGCGGACTCTATGGAATCACCCGCCGGGCATGCCGGAACCAGCTCTCAGACGTGCCAGAAGCACGTGCCGGACACGCCGGAACCACCTACTAGAGAGACCGGAACCACCTGCCAGACCCGCCTGAACCACCTGCTGAGTACGCTGGAACAACCTGCTCTACTCGCTGGAGCCACCTGCTGGACACGCCAAAGTCACCTGATGGCTACGCCAGCACCACTCGGCAGACAAGCCAGAATCACCTGCAGGGTATGCCGGAACCACCTCTCAGACGTGCCAGAACCCCTTGTCGGACACTCCGGAATCACCTGTCACAGGCATGCCGGAACCACCTCTCGAACGTGCCAGAATGACGTGCCAGAGACACCGGATGCACCTGCCGAGCACGCCGGAACCTCCTGTTCGACTCGCCGGAACCACCAGCCAGAGACGCCAAAATCCCCTGCCAGGTAGGCCAGAATCACATGGCGGACGCTCCGGAATCTCCCGCCGGGAAGGTAGGAGCCACCTCTCAAACATACTGGAAGCACGTGCCGGACATGCCGGCACCACGTACTGGACAGACCAGAAACACCTGCCGGACCTGCCTGAACCACCTGCTGAGCACACCGGAACAACTTGCTCGACTCGCTGGAGCCACCTGCTGGACACCCCAAAATCACCAGCCAGCTATGCCAGAACCACTTGCCGTACACTCCGGAATCACCTGCTGGTTACACCAGAGCCACTTGGTGGACAATCCAGAATCACCTGCCGGACATGCCAGAACCACCTGTCACACATGCCGGAACCACGTGCCGGACACGCCGGAACCACCTCGCGGACAGACCGGAACCACCTACCAGACATGCCTGAACCACCTGCCGAGCATGCCGGAACCACCTGCCGGACACGCCAAAATCACCTGCGGGCTAGGCCAGAACCACTTGTAGGACTCTCCTGGAGCACCTGCCGGGCATGCGGGAACCACCTCTCAGACGTGCCAGAACCACGTGCGGCACATGACGGAACCCATTACCGGACAGACCGGAACCACCTGCCGGACACGCCAGAATCACCTGCCAAGAACACCGGAACCACCTGAACAGCTCGCCAGAAACACCTGCCGGACATGCCAAAATCACCTGCCGGCTACACCAGAACCTCTTGCCGGACACTCCGGAATCACCTGCCAGACATGATGCAACCAAATGTCAGACGTGCCAGAACCACGTGCCAGAGACACCGGATGCAACTGCCGAGCATGCCGGAACCTCCTGCTCAACTCGCTGTAACCACCTGCCGGGGACGCCAAAATCACCTGTCAGCTAGGCCAGAACCACGTGGCGGACTCTATGGAATCACCCGCCGGGCATGCCGGAACCAGCTCTCAGACGTGCCAGAAGCACGTGCCGGACACGCCGGAACCACCTACTAGAGAGACCGGAACCACCTGCCAGACCCGCCTGAACCACCTGCTGAGTACGCTGGAACAACCTGCTCTACTCGCTGGAGCCACCTGCTGGACACGCCAAAGTCACCTGATGGCTACGCCAGCACCACTCGGCAGACAAGCCAGAATCACCTGCAGGGTATGCCGGAACCACCTCTCAGACGTGCCAGAACCCCTTGTCGGACACTCCGGAATCACCTGTCACAGGCATGCCGGAACCACCTCTCGAACGTGCCAGAATGACGTGCCAGAGACACCGGATGCACCTGCCGAGCACGCCGGAACCTCCTGTTCGACTCGCCGGAACCACCAGCCAGAGACGCCAAAATCCCCTGCCAGGTAGGCCAGAATCACATGGCGGACGCTCCGGAATCTCCCGCCGGGAAGGTAGGAGCCACCTCTCAAACATACTGGAAGCACGTGCCGGACATGCCGGCACCACGTACTGGACAGACCAGAAACACCTGCCGGACCTGCCTGAACCACCTGCTGAGCACACCGGAACAACTTGCTCGACTCGCTGGAGCCACCTGCTGGACACCCCAAAATCACCAGCCAGCTATGCCAGAACCACTTGCCGTACACTCCGGAATCACCTGCTGGTTACACCAGAGCCACTTGGTGGACAATCCAGAATCACCTGCCGGACATGCCAGAACCACCTGTCACACATGCCGGAACCACGTGCCTGACACGCCGGAACCACCTCGCGGACAGACCGGAACCACCTACCAGACATGCCTGAACCACCTGCCGAGCATGCCGGAACCACCTGCCGGACACGCCAAAATCACCTGCGGGCTAGGCCAGAACCACTTGTAGGACTCTCCTGGAGCACCTGCCGGGCATGCGGGAACCACCTCTCAGACGTGCCAGAACCACGTGCGGCACATGACGGAACCCATTACCGGACAGACCGGAACCACCTGCCGGACACGCCAGAATCACCTGCCAAGAACACCGGAACCACCTGAACAGCTCGCCAGAAACACCTGCCGGACATGCCAAAATCACCTGCCGGCTACACCAGAACCTCTTGCCGGACACTCCGGAATCACCTGCCAGACATGATGCAACCAAATGTCAGACGTGCCAGAACCACGTGCCAGAGACACCGGATGCAACTGCCGAGCATGCCGGAACCTCCTGCTCAACTCGCTGTAACCACCTGCCGGGGACGCCAAAATCACCTGTCAGCTAGGCCAGAACCACGTGGCGGACTCTATGGAATCACCCGCCGGGCATGCCGGAACCAGCTCTCAGACGTGCCAGAAGCACGTGCCGGACACGCCGGAACCACCTACTAGAGAGACCGGAACCACCTGCCAGACCCGCCTGAACCACCTGCTGAGTACGCTGGAACAACCTGCTCTACTCGCTGGAGCCACCTGCTGGACACGCCAAAGTCACCTGATGGCTACGCCAGCACCACTCGGCAGACAAGCCAGAATCACCTGCAGGGTATGCCGGAACCACCTCTCAGACGTGCCAGAACCCCTTGTCGGACACTCCGGAATCACCTGTCACAGGCATGCCGGAACCACCTCTCGAACGTGCCAGAATGACGTGCCAGAGACACCGGATGCACCTGCCGAGCACGCCGGAACCTCCTGTTCGACTCGCCGGAACCACCAGCCAGAGACGCCAAAATCCCCTGCCAGGTAGGCCAGAATCACATGGCGGACGCTCCGGAATCTCCCGCCGGGAAGGTAGGAGCCACCTCTCAAACATACTGGAAGCACGTGCCGGACATGCCGGCACCACGTACTGGACAGACCAGAAACACCTGCCGGACCTGCCTGAACCACCTGCTGAGCACACCGGAACAACTTGCTCGACTCGCTGGAGCCACCTGCTGGACACCCCAAAATCACCAGCCAGCTATGCCAGAACCACTTGCCGTACACTCCGGAATCACCTGCTGGTTACACCAGAGCCACTTGGTGGACAATCCAGAATCACCTGCCGGACATGCCAGAACCACCTGTCACACATGCCGGAACCACGTGCCTGACACGCCGGAACCACCTCGCGGACAGACCGGAACCACCTACCAGACATGCCTGAACCACCTGCCGAGCATGCCGGAACCACCTGCCGGACACGCCAAAATCACCTGCGGGCTAGGCCAGAACCACTTGTAGGACTCTCCTGGAGCACCTGCCGGGCATGCGGGAACCACCTCTCAGACGTGCCAGAACCACGTGCGGCACATGACGGAACCCATTACCGGACAGACCGGAACCACCTGCCGGACACGCCAGAATCACCTGCCAAGAACACCGGAACCACCTGAACAGCTCGCCAGAAACACCTGCCGGACATGCCAAAATCACCTGCCGGCTACACCAGAACCTCTTGCCGGACACTCCGGAATCACCTGCCAGACATGATGCAACCAAATGTCAGACGTGCCAGAACCACGTGCCAGAGACACCGGATGCAACTGCCGAGCATGCCGGAACCTCCTGCTCAACTCGCTGTAACCACCTGCCGGGGACGCCAAAATCACCTGTCAGCTAGGCCAGAACCACGTGGCGGACTCTATGGAATCACCCGCCGGGCATGCCGGAACCAGCTCTCAGACGTGCCAGAAGCACGTGCCGGACACGCCGGAACCACCTACTAGAGAGACCGGAACCACCTGCCAGACCCGCCTGAACCACCTGCTGAGTACGCTGGAACAACCTGCTCTACTCGCTGGAGCCACCTGCTGGACACGCCAAAGTCACCTGATGGCTACGCCAGCACCACTCGGCAGACAAGCCAGAATCACCTGCAGGGTATGCCGGAACCACCTCTCAGACGTGCCAGAACCCCTTGTCGGACACTCCGGAATCACCTGTCACAGGCATGCCGGAACCACCTCTCGAACGTGCCAGAATGACGTGCCAGAGACACCGGATGCACCTGCCGAGCACGCCGGAACCTCCTGTTCGACTCGCCGGAACCACCAGCCAGAGACGCCAAAATCCCCTGCCAGGTAGGCCAGAATCACATGGCGGACGCTCCGGAATCTCCCGCCGGGAAGGTAGGAGCCACCTCTCAAACATACTGGAAGCACGTGCCGGACATGCCGGCACCACGTACTGGACAGACCAGAAACACCTGCCGGACCTGCCTGAACCACCTGCTGAGCACACCGGAACAACTTGCTCGACTCGCTGGAGCCACCTGCTGGACACCCCAAAATCACCAGCCAGCTATGCCAGAACCACTTGCCGTACACTCCGGAATCACCTGCTGGTTACACCAGAGCCACTTGGTGGACAATCCAGAATCACCTGCCGGACATGCCAGAACCACCTGTCACACATGCCGGAACCACGTGCCGGACACGCCGGAACCACCTCGCGGACAGACCGGAACCACCTACCAGACATGCCTGAACCACCTGCCGAGCATGCCGGAACCACCTGCCGGACACGCCAAAATCACCTGCGGGCTAGGCCAGAACCACTTGTAGGACTCTCCTGGAGCACCTGCCGGGCATGCGGGAACCACCTCTCAGACGTGCCAGAACCACGTGCGGCACATGACGGAACCCATTACCGGACAGACCGGAACCACCTGCCGGACACGCCAGAATCACCTGCCAAGAACACCGGAACCACCTGAACAGCTCGCCAGAAACACCTGCCGGACATGCCAAAATCACCTGCCGGCTACACCAGAACCTCTTGCCGGACACTCCGGAATCACCTGCCAGACATGATGCAACCAAATGTCAGACGTGCCAGAACCACGTGCCAGAGACACCGGATGCAACTGCCGAGCATGCCGGAACCTCCTGCTCAACTCGCTGTAACCACCTGCCGGGGACGCCAAAATCACCTGTCAGCTAGGCCAGAACCACGTGGCGGACTCTATGGAATCACCCGCCGGGCATGCCGGAACCAGCTCTCAGACGTGCCAGAAGCACGTGCCGGACACGCCGGAACCACCTACTAGAGAGACCGGAACCACCTGCCAGACCCGCCTGAACCACCTGCTGAGTACGCTGGAACAACCTGCTCTACTCGCTGGAGCCACCTGCTGGACACGCCAAAGTCACCTGATGGCTACGCCAGCACCACTCGGCAGACAAGCCAGAATCACCTGCAGGGTATGCCGGAACCACCTCTCAGACGTGCCAGAACCCCTTGTCGGACACTCCGGAATCACCTGTCACAGGCATGCCGGAACCACCTCTCGAACGTGCCAGAATGACGTGCCAGAGACACCGGATGCACCTGCCGAGCACGCCGGAACCTCCTGTTCGACTCGCCGGAACCACCAGCCAGAGACGCCAAAATCCCCTGCCAGGTAGGCCAGAATCACATGGCGGACGCTCCGGAATCTCCCGCCGGGAAGGTAGGAGCCACCTCTCAAACATACTGGAAGCACGTGCCGGACATGCCGGCACCACGTACTGGACAGACCAGAAACACCTGCCGGACCTGCCTGAACCACCTGCTGAGCACACCGGAACAACTTGCTCGACTCGCTGGAGCCACCTGCTGGACACCCCAAAATCACCAGCCAGCTATGCCAGAACCACTTGCCGTACACTCCGGAATCACCTGCTGGTTACACCAGAGCCACTTGGTGGACAATCCAGAATCACCTGCCGGACATGCCAGAACCACCTGTCACACATGCCGGAACCACGTGCCTGACACGCCGGAACCACCTCGCGGACAGACCGGAACCACCTACCAGACATGCCTGAACCACCTGCCGAGCATGCCGGAACCACCTGCCGGACACGCCAAAATCACCTGCGGGCTAGGCCAGAACCACTTGTAGGACTCTCCTGGAGCACCTGCCGGGCATGCGGGAACCACCTCTCAGACGTGCCAGAACCACGTGCGGCACATGACGGAACCCATTACCGGACAGACCGGAACCACCTGCCGGACACGCCAGAATCACCTGCCAAGAACACCGGAACCACCTGAACAGCTCGCCAGAAACACCTGCCGGACATGCCAAAATCACCTGCCGGCTACACCAGAACCTCTTGCCGGACACTCCGGAATCACCTGCCAGACATGATGCAACCAAATGTCAGACGTGCCAGAACCACGTGCCAGAGACACCGGATGCAACTGCCGAGCATGCCGGAACCTCCTGCTCAACTCGCTGTAACCACCTGCCGGGGACGCCAAAATCACCTGTCAGCTAGGCCAGAACCACGTGGCGGACTCTATGGAATCACCCGCCGGGCATGCCGGAACCAGCTCTCAGACGTGCCAGAAGCACGTGCCGGACACGCCGGAACCACCTACTAGAGAGACCGGAACCACCTGCCAGACCCGCCTGAACCACCTGCTGAGTACGCTGGAACAACCTGCTCTACTCGCTGGAGCCACCTGCTGGACACGCCAAAGTCACCTGATGGCTACGCCAGCACCACTCGGCAGACAAGCCAGAATCACCTGCAGGGTATGCCGGAACCACCTCTCAGACGTGCCAGAACCCCTTGTCGGACACTCCGGAATCACCTGTCACAGGCATGCCGGAACCACCTCTCGAACGTGCCAGAATGACGTGCCAGAGACACCGGATGCACCTGCCGAGCACGCCGGAACCTCCTGTTCGACTCGCCGGAACCACCAGCCAGAGACGCCAAAATCCCCTGCCAGGTAGGCCAGAATCACATGGCGGACGCTCCGGAATCTCCCGCCGGGAAGGTAGGAGCCACCTCTCAAACATACTGGAAGCACGTGCCGGACATGCCGGCACCACGTACTGGACAGACCAGAAACACCTGCCGGACCTGCCTGAACCACCTGCTGAGCACACCGGAACAACTTGCTCGACTCGCTGGAGCCACCTGCTGGACACCCCAAAATCACCAGCCAGCTATGCCAGAACCACTTGCCGTACACTCCGGAATCACCTGCTGGTTACACCAGAGCCACTTGGTGGACAATCCAGAATCACCTGCCGGACATGCCAGAACCACCTGTCACACATGCCGGAACCACGTGCCTGACACGCCGGAACCACCTCGCGGACAGACCGGAACCACCTACCAGACATGCCTGAACCACCTGCCGAGCATGCCGGAACCACCTGCCGGACACGCCAAAATCACCTGCGGGCTAGGCCAGAACCACTTGTAGGACTCTCCTGGAGCACCTGCCGGGCATGCGGGAACCACCTCTCAGACGTGCCAGAACCACGTGCGGCACATGACGGAACCCATTACCGGACAGACCGGAACCACCTGCCGGACACGCCAGAATCACCTGCCAAGAACACCGGAACCACCTGAACAGCTCGCCAGAAACACCTGCCGGACATGCCAAAATCACCTGCCGGCTACACCAGAACCTCTTGCCGGACACTCCGGAATCACCTGCCAGACATGATGCAACCAAATGTCAGACGTGCCAGAACCACGTGCCAGAGACACCGGATGCAACTGCCGAGCATGCCGGAACCTCCTGCTCAACTCGCTGTAACCACCTGCCGGGGACGCCAAAATCACCTGTCAGCTAGGCCAGAACCACGTGGCGGACTCTATGGAATCACCCGCCGGGCATGCCGGAACCAGCTCTCAGACGTGCCAGAAGCACGTGCCGGACACGCCGGAACCACCTACTAGAGAGACCGGAACCACCTGCCAGACCCGCCTGAACCACCTGCTGAGTACGCTGGAACAACCTGCTCTACTCGCTGGAGCCACCTGCTGGACACGCCAAAGTCACCTGATGGCTACGCCAGCACCACTCGGCAGACAAGCCAGAATCACCTGCAGGGTATGCCGGAACCACCTCTCAGACGTGCCAGAACCCCTTGTCGGACACTCCGGAATCACCTGTCACAGGCATGCCGGAACCACCTCTCGAACGTGCCAGAATGACGTGCCAGAGACACCGGATGCACCTGCCGAGCACGCCGGAACCTCCTGTTCGACTCGCCGGAACCACCAGCCAGAGACGCCAAAATCCCCTGCCAGGTAGGCCAGAATCACATGGCGGACGCTCCGGAATCTCCCGCCGGGAAGGTAGGAGCCACCTCTCAAACATACTGGAAGCACGTGCCGGACATGCCGGCACCACGTACTGGACAGACCAGAAACACCTGCCGGACCTGCCTGAACCACCTGCTGAGCACACCGGAACAACTTGCTCGACTCGCTGGAGCCACCTGCTGGACACCCCAAAATCACCAGCCAGCTATGCCAGAACCACTTGCCGTACACTCCGGAATCACCTGCTGGTTACACCAGAGCCACTTGGTGGACAATCCAGAATCACCTGCCGGACATGCCAGAACCACCTGTCACACATGCCGGAACCACGTGCCGGACACGCCGGAACCACCTCGCGGACAGACCGGAACCACCTACCAGACATGCCTGAACCACCTGCCGAGCATGCCGGAACCACCTGCCGGACACGCCAAAATCACCTGCGGGCTAGGCCAGAACCACTTGTAGGACTCTCCTGGAGCACCTGCCGGGCATGCGGGAACCACCTCTCAGACGTGCCAGAACCACGTGCGGCACATGACGGAACCCATTACCGGACAGACCGGAACCACCTGCCGGACACGCCAGAATCACCTGCCAAGAACACCGGAACCACCTGAACAGCTCGCCAGAAACACCTGCCGGACATGCCAAAATCACCTGCCGGCTACACCAGAACCTCTTGCCGGACACTCCGGAATCACCTGCCAGACATGATGCAACCAAATGTCAGACGTGCCAGAACCACGTGCCAGAGACACCGGATGCAACTGCCGAGCATGCCGGAACCTCCTGCTCAACTCGCTGTAACCACCTGCCGGGGACGCCAAAATCACCTGTCAGCTAGGCCAGAACCACGTGGCGGACTCTATGGAATCACCCGCCGGGCATGCCGGAACCAGCTCTCAGACGTGCCAGAAGCACGTGCCGGACACGCCGGAACCACCTACTAGAGAGACCGGAACCACCTGCCAGACCCGCCTGAACCACCTGCTGAGTACGCTGGAACAACCTGCTCTACTCGCTGGAGCCACCTGCTGGACACGCCAAAGTCACCTGATGGCTACGCCAGCACCACTCGGCAGACAAGCCAGAATCACCTGCAGGGTATGCCGGAACCACCTCTCAGACGTGCCAGAACCCCTTGTCGGACACTCCGGAATCACCTGTCACAGGCATGCCGGAACCACCTCTCGAACGTGCCAGAATGACGTGCCAGAGACACCGGATGCACCTGCCGAGCACGCCGGAACCTCCTGTTCGACTCGCCGGAACCACCAGCCAGAGACGCCAAAATCCCCTGCCAGGTAGGCCAGAATCACATGGCGGACGCTCCGGAATCTCCCGCCGGGAAGGTAGGAGCCACCTCTCAAACATACTGGAAGCACGTGCCGGACATGCCGGCACCACGTACTGGACAGACCAGAAACACCTGCCGGACCTGCCTGAACCACCTGCTGAGCACACCGGAACAACTTGCTCGACTCGCTGGAGCCACCTGCTGGACACCCCAAAATCACCAGCCAGCTATGCCAGAACCACTTGCCGTACACTCCGGAATCACCTGCTGGTTACACCAGAGCCACTTGGTGGACAATCCAGAATCACCTGCCGGACATGCCAGAACCACCTGTCACACATGCCGGAACCACCTGCCGGACACGCCGGAACCACCTCGCGGACAGACCGGAACCACCTACCAGACATGCCTGAACCACCTGCCGAGCATGCCGGAACCACCTGCCGGACACGCCAAAATCACCTGCGGGCTAGGCCAGAACCACTTGTAGGACTCTCCTGGAGCACCTGCCGGGCATGCGGGAACCACCTCTCAGACGTGCCAGAACCACGTGCGGCACATGACGGAACCCATTACCGGACAGACCGGAACCACCTGCCGGACACGCCAGAATCACCTGCCAAGAACACCGGAACCACCTGAACAGCTCGCCAGAAACACCTGCCGGACATGCCAAAATCACCTGCCGGCTACACCAGAACCTCTTGCCGGACACTCCGGAATCACCTGCCAGACATGATGCAACCAAATGTCAGACGTGCCAGAACCACGTGCCAGAGACACCGGATGCAACTGCCGAGCATGCCGGAACCTCCTGCTCAACTCGCTGTAACCACCTGCCGGGGACGCCAAAATCACCTGTCAGCTAGGCCAGAACCACGTGGCGGACTCTATGGAATCACCCGCCGGGCATGCCGGAACCAGCTCTCAGACGTGCCAGAAGCACGTGCCGGACACGCCGGAACCACCTACTAGAGAGACCGGAACCACCTGCCAGACCCGCCTGAACCACCTGCTGAGTACGCTGGAACAACCTGCTCTACTCGCTGGAGCCACCTGCTGGACACGCCAAAGTCACCTGATGGCTACGCCAGCACCACTCGGCAGACAAGCCAGAATCACCTGCAGGGTATGCCGGAACCACCTCTCAGACGTGCCAGAACCCCTTGTCGGACACTCCGGAATCACCTGTCACAGGCATGCCGGAACCACCTCTCGAACGTGCCAGAATGACGTGCCAGAGACACCGGATGCACCTGCCGAGCACGCCGGAACCTCCTGTTCGACTCGCCGGAACCACCAGCCAGAGACGCCAAAATCCCCTGCCAGGTAGGCCAGAATCACATGGCGGACGCTCCGGAATCTCCCGCCGGGAAGGTAGGAGCCACCTCTCAAACATACTGGAAGCACGTGCCGGACATGCCGGCACCACGTACTGGACAGACCAGAAACACCTGCCGGACCTGCCTGAACCACCTGCTGAGCACACCGGAACAACTTGCTCGACTCGCTGGAGCCACCTGCTGGACACCCCAAAATCACCAGCCAGCTATGCCAGAACCACTTGCCGTACACTCCGGAATCACCTGCTGGTTACACCAGAGCCACTTGGTGGACAATCCAGAATCACCTGCCGGACATGCCAGAACCACCTGTCACACATGCCGGAACCACCTGCCTGACACGCCGGAACCACCTCGCGGACAGACCGGAACCACCTACCAGACATGCCTGAACCACCTGCCGAGCATGCCGGAACCACCTGCCGGACACGCCAAAATCACCTGCGGGCTAGGCCAGAACCACTTGTAGGACTCTCCTGGAGCACCTGCCGGGCATGCGGGAACCACCTCTCAGACGTGCCAGAACCACGTGCGGCACATGACGGAACCCATTACCGGACAGACCGGAACCACCTGCCGGACACGCCAGAATCACCTGCCAAGAACACCGGAACCACCTGAACAGCTCGCCAGAAACACCTGCCGGACATGCCAAAATCACCTGCCGGCTACACCAGAACCTCTTGCCGGACACTCCGGAATCACCTGCCAGACATGATGCAACCAAATGTCAGACGTGCCAGAACCACGTGCCAGAGACACCGGATGCAACTGCCGAGCATGCCGGAACCTCCTGCTCAACTCGCTGTAACCACCTGCCGGGGACGCCAAAATCACCTGTCAGCTAGGCCAGAACCACGTGGCGGACTCTATGGAATCACCCGCCGGGCATGCCGGAACCAGCTCTCAGACGTGCCAGAAGCACGTGCCGGACACGCCGGAACCACCTACTAGAGAGACCGGAACCACCTGCCAGACCCGCCTGAACCACCTGCTGAGTACGCTGGAACAACCTGCTCTACTCGCTGGAGCCACCTGCTGGACACGCCAAAGTCACCTGATGGCTACGCCAGCACCACTCGGCAGACAAGCCAGAATCACCTGCAGGGTATGCCGGAACCACCTCTCAGACGTGCCAGAACCCCTTGTCGGACACTCCGGAATCACCTGTCACAGGCATGCCGGAACCACCTCTCGAACGTGCCAGAATGACGTGCCAGAGACACCGGATGCACCTGCCGAGCACGCCGGAACCTCCTGTTCGACTCGCCGGAACCACCAGCCAGAGACGCCAAAATCCCCTGCCAGGTAGGCCAGAATCACATGGCGGACGCTCCGGAATCTCCCGCCGGGAAGGTAGGAGCCACCTCTCAAACATACTGGAAGCACGTGCCGGACATGCCGGCACCACGTACTGGACAGACCAGAAACACCTGCCGGACCTGCCTGAACCACCTGCTGAGCACACCGGAACAACTTGCTCGACTCGCTGGAGCCACCTGCTGGACACCCCAAAATCACCAGCCAGCTATGCCAGAACCACTTGCCGTACACTCCGGAATCACCTGCTGGTTACACCAGAGCCACTTGGTGGACAATCCAGAATCACCTGCCGGACATGCCAGAACCACCTGTCACACATGCCGGAACCACGTGCCTGACACGCCGGAACCACCTCGCGGACAGACCGGAACCACCTACCAGACATGCCTGAACCACCTGCCGAGCATGCCGGAACCACCTGCCGGACACGCCAAAATCACCTGCGGGCTAGGCCAGAACCACTTGTAGGACTCTCCTGGAGCACCTGCCGGGCATGCGGGAACCACCTCTCAGACCTGCCAGAACCACGTGCGGCACATGACGGAACCCATTACCGGACAGACCGGAACCACCTGCCGGACACGCCAGAATCACCTGCCAAGAACACCGGAACCACCTGAACAGCTCGCCAGAAACACCTGCCGGACATGCCAAAATCACCTGCCGGCTACACCAGAACCTCTTGCCGGACACTCCGGAATCACCTGCCAGACATGATGCAACCAAATGTCAGACGTGCCAGAACCACGTGCCAGAGACACCGGATGCAACTGCCGAGCATGCCGGAACCTCCTGCTCAACTCGCTGTAACCACCTGCCGGGGACGCCAAAATCACCTGTCAGCTAGGCCAGAACCACGTGGCGGACTCTATGGAATCACCCGCCGGGCATGCCGGAACCAGCTCTCAGACGTGCCAGAAGCACGTGCCGGACACGCCGGAACCACCTACTAGAGAGACCGGAACCACCTGCCAGACCCGCCTGAACCACCTGCTGAGTACGCTGGAACAACCTGCTCTACTCGCTGGAGCCACCTGCTGGACACGCCAAAGTCACCTGATGGCTACGCCAGCACCACTCGGCAGACAAGCCAGAATCACCTGCAGGGTATGCCGGAACCACCTCTCAGACGTGCCAGAACCCCTTGTCGGACACTCCGGAATCACCTGTCACAGGCATGCCGGAACCACCTCTCGAACGTGCCAGAATGACGTGCCAGAGACACCGGATGCACCTGCCGAGCACGCCGGAACCTCCTGTTCGACTCGCCGGAACCACCAGCCAGAGACGCCAAAATCCCCTGCCAGGTAGGCCAGAATCACATGGCGGACGCTCCGGAATCTCCCGCCGGGAAGGTAGGAGCCACCTCTCAAACATACTGGAAGCACGTGCCGGACATGCCGGCACCACGTACTGGACAGACCAGAAACACCTGCCGGACCTGCCTGAACCACCTGCTGAGCACACCGGAACAACTTGCTCGACTCGCTGGAGCCACCTGCTGGACACCCCAAAATCACCAGCCAGCTATGCCAGAACCACTTGCCGTACACTCCGGAATCACCTGCTGGTTACACCAGAGCCACTTGGTGGACAATCCAGAATCACCTGCCGGACATGCCAGAACCACCTGTCACACATGCCGGAACCACGTGCCTGACACGCCGGAACCACCTCGCGGACAGACCGGAACCACCTACCAGACATGCCTGAACCACCTGCCGAGCATGCCGGAACCACCTGCCGGACACGCCAAAATCACCTGCGGGCTAGGCCAGAACCACTTGTAGGACTCTCCTGGAGCACCTGCCGGGCATGCGGGAACCACCTCTCAGACGTGCCAGAACCACGTGCGGCACATGACGGAACCCATTACCGGACAGACCGGAACCACCTGCCGGACACGCCAGAATCACCTGCCAAGAACACCGGAACCACCTGAACAGCTCGCCAGAAACACCTGCCGGACATGCCAAAATCACCTGCCGGCTACACCAGAACCTCTTGCCGGACACTCCGGAATCACCTGCCAGACATGATGCAACCAAATGTCAGACGTGCCAGAACCACGTGCCAGAGACACCGGATGCAACTGCCGAGCATGCCGGAACCTCCTGCTCAACTCGCTGTAACCACCTGCCGGGGACGCCAAAATCACCTGTCAGCTAGGCCAGAACCACGTGGCGGACTCTATGGAATCACCCGCCGGGCATGCCGGAACCAGCTCTCAGACGTGCCAGAAGCACGTGCCGGACACGCCGGAACCACCTACTAGAGAGACCGGAACCACCTGCCAGACCCGCCTGAACCACCTGCTGAGTACGCTGGAACAACCTGCTCTACTCGCTGGAGCCACCTGCTGGACACGCCAAAGTCACCTGATGGCTACGCCAGCACCACTCGGCAGACAAGCCAGAATCACCTGCAGGGTATGCCGGAACCACCTCTCAGACGTGCCAGAACCCCTTGTCGGACACTCCGGAATCACCTGTCACAGGCATGCCGGAACCACCTCTCGAACGTGCCAGAATGACGTGCCAGAGACACCGGATGCACCTGCCGAGCACGCCGGAACCTCCTGTTCGACTCGCCGGAACCACCAGCCAGAGACGCCAAAATCCCCTGCCAGGTAGGCCAGAATCACATGGCGGACGCTCCGGAATCTCCCGCCGGGAAGGTAGGAGCCACCTCTCAAACATACTGGAAGCACGTGCCGGACATGCCGGCACCACGTACTGGACAGACCAGAAACACCTGCCGGACCTGCCTGAACCACCTGCTGAGCACACCGGAACAACTTGCTCGACTCGCTGGAGCCACCTGCTGGACACCCCAAAATCACCAGCCAGCTATGCCAGAACCACTTGCCGTACACTCCGGAATCACCTGCTGGTTACACCAGAGCCACTTGGTGGACAATCCAGAATCACCTGCCGGACATGCCAGAACCACCTGTCACACATGCCGGAACCACGTGCCTGACACGCCGGAACCACCTCGCGGACAGACCGGAACCACCTACCAGACATGCCTGAACCACCTGCCGAGCATGCCGGAACCACCTGCCGGACACGCCAAAATCACCTGCGGGCTAGGCCAGAACCACTTGTAGGACTCTCCTGGAGCACCTGCCGGGCATGCGGGAACCACCTCTCAGACGTGCCAGAACCACGTGCGGCACATGACGGAACCCATTACCGGACAGACCGGAACCACCTGCCGGACACGCCAGAATCACCTGCCAAGAACACCGGAACCACCTGAACAGCTCGCCAGAAACACCTGCCGGACATGCCAAAATCACCTGCCGGCTACACCAGAACCTCTTGCCGGACACTCCGGAATCACCTGCCAGACATGATGCAACCAAATGTCAGACGTGCCAGAACCACGTGCCAGAGACACCGGATGCAACTGCCGAGCATGCCGGAACCTCCTGCTCAACTCGCTGTAACCACCTGCCGGGGACGCCAAAATCACCTGTCAGCTAGGCCAGAACCACGTGGCGGACTCTATGGAATCACCCGCCGGGCATGCCGGAACCAGCTCTCAGACGTGCCAGAAGCACGTGCCGGACACGCCGGAACCACCTACTAGAGAGACCGGAACCACCTGCCAGACCCGCCTGAACCACCTGCTGAGTACGCTGGAACAACCTGCTCTACTCGCTGGAGCCACCTGCTGGACACGCCAAAATCACCTGATGGCTACGCCAGCACCACTCGGCAGACAAGCCAGAATCACCTGCAGGGTATGCCGGAACCACCTCTCAGACGTGCCAGAACCCCTTGTCGGACACTCCGGAATCACCTGTCACAGGCATGCCGGAACCACCTCTCGAACGTGCCAGAATGACGTGCCAGAGACACCGGATGCACCTGCCGAGCACGCCGGAACCTCCTGTTCGACTCGCCGGAACCACCAGCCAGAGACGCCAAAATCCCCTGCCAGGTAGGCCAGAATCACATGGCGGACGCTCCGGAATCTCCCGCCGGGAAGGTAGGAGCCACCTCTCAAACATACTGGAAGCACGTGCCGGACATGCCGGCACCACGTACTGGACAGACCAGAAACACCTGCCGGACCTGCCTGAACCACCTGCTGAGCACACCGGAACAACTTGCTCGACTCGCTGGAGCCACCTGCTGGACACCCCAAAATCACCAGCCAGCTATGCCAGAACCACTTGCCGTACACTCCGGAATCACCTGCTGGTTACACCAGAGCCACTTGGTGGACAATCCAGAATCACCTGCCGGACATGCCAGAACCACCTGTCACACATGCCGGAACCACGTGCCGGACACGCCGGAACCACCTCGCGGACAGACCGGAACCACCTACCAGACATGCCTGAACCACCTGCCGAGCATGCCGGAACCACCTGCCGGACACGCCAAAATCACCTGCGGGCTAGGCCAGAACCACTTGTAGGACTCTCCTGGAGCACCTGCCGGGCATGCGGGAACCACCTCTCAGACGTGCCAGAACCACGTGCGGCACATGACGGAACCCATTACCGGACAGACCGGAACCACCTGCCGGACACGCCAGAATCACCTGCCAAGAACACCGGAACCACCTGAACAGCTCGCCAGAAACACCTGCCGGACATGCCAAAATCACCTGCCGGCTACACCAGAACCTCTTGCCGGACACTCCGGAATCACCTGCCAGACATGATGCAACCAAATGTCAGACGTGCCAGAACCACGTGCCAGAGACACCGGATGCAACTGCCGAGCATGCCGGAACCTCCTGCTCAACTCGCTGTAACCACCTGCCGGGGACGCCAAAATCACCTGTCAGCTAGGCCAGAACCACGTGGCGGACTCTATGGAATCACCCGCCGGGCATGCCGGAACCAGCTCTCAGACGTGCCAGAAGCACGTGCCGGACACGCCGGAACCACCTACTAGAGAGACCGGAACCACCTGCCAGACCCGCCTGAACCACCTGCTGAGTACGCTGGAACAACCTGCTCTACTCGCTGGAGCCACCTGCTGGACACGCCAAAGTCACCTGATGGCTACGCCAGCACCACTCGGCAGACAAGCCAGAATCACCTGCAGGGTATGCCGGAACCACCTCTCAGACGTGCCAGAACCCCTTGTCGGACACTCCGGAATCACCTGTCACAGGCATGCCGGAACCACCTCTCGAACGTGCCAGAATGACGTGCCAGAGACACCGGATGCACCTGCCGAGCACGCCGGAACCTCCTGTTCGACTCGCCGGAACCACCAGCCAGAGACGCCAAAATCCCCTGCCACGTAGGCCAGAATCACATGGCGGACGCTCCGGAATCTCCCGCCGGGAAGGTAGGAGCCACCTCTCAAACATACTGGAAGCACGTGCCGGACATGCCGGCACCACGTACTGGACAGACCAGAAACACCTGCCGGACCTGCCTGAACCACCTGCTGAGCACACCGGAACAACTTGCTCGACTCGCTGGAGCCACCTGCTGGACACCCCAAAATCACCAGCCAGCTATGCCAGAACCACTTGCCGTACACTCCGGAATCACCTGCTGGTTACACCAGAGCCACTTGGTGGACAATCCAGAATCACCTGCCGGACATGCCAGAACCACCTGTCACACATGCCGGAACCACGTGCCGGACACGCCGGAACCACCTCGCGGACAGACCGGAACCACCTACCAGACATGCCTGAACCACCTGCCGAGCATGCCGGAACCACCTGCCGGACACGCCAAAATCACCTGCGGGCTAGGCCAGAACCACTTGTAGGACTCTCCTGGAGCACCTGCCGGGCATGCGGGAACCACCTCTCAGACGTGCCAGAACCACGTGCGGCACATGACGGAACCCATTACCGGACAGACCGGAACCACCTGCCGGACACGCCAGAATCACCTGCCAAGAACACCGGAACCACCTGAACAGCTCGCCAGAAACACCTGCCGGACATGCCAAAATCACCTGCCGGCTACACCAGAACCTCTTGCCGGACACTCCGGAATCACCTGCCAGACATGATGCAACCAAATGTCAGACGTGCCAGAACCACGTGCCAGAGACACCGGATGCAACTGCCGAGCATGCCGGAACCTCCTGCTCAACTCGCTGTAACCACCTGCCGGGGACGCCAAAATCACCTGTCAGCTAGGCCAGAACCACGTGGCGGACTCTATGGAATCACCCGCCGGGCATGCCGGAACCAGCTCTCAGACGTGCCAGAAGCACGTGCCGGACACGCCGGAACCACCTACTAGAGAGACCGGAACCACCTGCCAGACCCGCCTGAACCACCTGCTGAGTACGCTGGAACAACCTGCTCTACTCGCTGGAGCCACCTGCTGGACACGCCAAAGTCACCTGATGGCTACGCCAGCACCACTCGGCAGACAAGCCAGAATCACCTGCAGGGTATGCCGGAACCACCTCTCAGACGTGCCAGAACCCCTTGTCGGACACTCCGGAATCACCTGTCACAGGCATGCCGGAACCACCTCTCGAACGTGCCAGAATGACGTGCCAGAGACACCGGATGCACCTGCCGAGCACGCCGGAACCTCCTGTTCGACTCGCCGGAACCACCAGCCAGAGACGCCAAAATCCCCTGCCAGGTAGGCCAGAATCACATGGCGGACGCTCCGGAATCTCCCGCCGGGAAGGTAGGAGCCACCTCTCAAACATACTGGAAGCACGTGCCGGACATGCCGGCACCACGTACTGGACAGACCAGAAACACCTGCCGGACCTGCCTGAACCACCTGCTGAGCACACCGGAACAACTTGCTCGACTCGCTGGAGCCACCTGCTGGACACCCCAAAATCACCAGCCAGCTATGCCAGAACCACTTGCCGTACACTCCGGAATCACCTGCTGGTTACACCAGAGCCACTTGGTGGACAATCCAGAATCACCTGCCGGACATGCCAGAACCACCTGTCACACATGCCGGAACCACGTGCCTGACACGCCGGAACCACCTCGCGGACAGACCGGAACCACCTACCAGACATGCCTGAACCACCTGCCGAGCATGCCGGAACCACCTGCCGGACACGCCAAAATCACCTGCGGGCTAGGCCAGAACCACTTGTAGGACTCTCCTGGAGCACCTGCCGGGCATGCGGGAACCACCTCTCAGACGTGCCAGAACCACGTGCGGCACATGACGGAACCCATTACCGGACAGACCGGAACCACCTGCCGGACACGCCAGAATCACCTGCCAAGAACACCGGAACCACCTGAACAGCTCGCCAGAAACACCTGCCGGACATGCCAAAATCACCTGCCGGCTACACCAGAACCTCTTGCCGGACACTCCGGAATCACCTGCCAGACATGATGCAACCAAATGTCAGACGTGCCAGAACCACGTGCCAGAGACACCGGATGCAACTGCCGAGCATGCCGGAACCTCCTGCTCAACTCGCTGTAACCACCTGCCGGGGACGCCAAAATCACCTGTCAGCTAGGCCAGAACCACGTGGCGGACTCTATGGAATCACCCGCCGGGCATGCCGGAACCAGCTCTCAGACGTGCCAGAAGCACGTGCCGGACACGCCGGAACCACCTACTAGAGAGACCGGAACCACCTGCCAGACCCGCCTGAACCACCTGCTGAGTACGCTGGAACAACCTGCTCTACTCGCTGGAGCCACCTGCTGGACACGCCAAAGTCACCTGATGGCTACGCCAGCACCACTCGGCAGACAAGCCAGAATCACCTGCAGGGTATGCCGGAACCACCTCTCAGACGTGCCAGAACCCCTTGTCGGACACTCCGGAATCACCTGTCACAGGCATGCCGGAACCACCTCTCGAACGTGCCAGAATGACGTGCCAGAGACACCGGATGCACCTGCCGAGCACGCCGGAACCTCCTGTTCGACTCGCCGGAACCACCAGCCAGAGACGCCAAAATCCCCTGCCACGTAGGCCAGAATCACATGGCGGACGCTCCGGAATCTCCCGCCGGGAAGGTAGGAGCCACCTCTCAAACATACTGGAAGCACGTGCCGGACATGCCGGCACCACGTACTGGACAGACCAGAAACACCTGCCGGACCTGCCTGAACCACCTGCTGAGCACACCGGAACAACTTGCTCGACTCGCTGGAGCCACCTGCTGGACACCCCAAAATCACCAGCCAGCTATGCCAGAACCACTTGCCGTACACTCCGGAATCACCTGCTGGTTACACCAGAGCCACTTGGTGGACAATCCAGAATCACCTGCCGGACATGCCAGAACCACCTGTCACACATGCCGGAACCACCTGCCGGACACGCCGGAACCACCTCGCGGACAGACCGGAACCACCTACCAGACATGCCTGAACCACCTGCCGAGCATGCCGGAACCACCTGCCGGACACGCCAAAATCACCTGCGGGCTAGGCCAGAACCACTTGTAGGACTCTCCTGGAGCACCTGCCGGGCATGCGGGAACCACCTCTCAGACGTGCCAGAACCACGTGCGGCACATGACGGAACCCATTACCGGACAGACCGGAACCACCTGCCGGACACGCCAGAATCACCTGCCAAGAACACCGGAACCACCTGAACAGCTCGCCAGAAACACCTGCCGGACATGCCAAAATCACCTGCCGGCTACACCAGAACCTCTTGCCGGACACTCCGGAATCACCTGCCAGACATGATGCAACCAAATGTCAGACGTGCCAGAACCACGTGCCAGAGACACCGGATGCAACTGCCGAGCATGCCGGAACCTCCTGCTCAACTCGCTGTAACCACCTGCCGGGGACGCCAAAATCACCTGTCAGCTAGGCCAGAACCACGTGGCGGACTCTATGGAATCACCCGCCGGGCATGCCGGAACCAGCTCTCAGACGTGCCAGAAGCACGTGCCGGACACGCCGGAACCACCTACTAGAGAGACCGGAACCACCTGCCAGACCCGCCTGAACCACCTGCTGAGTACGCTGGAACAACCTGCTCTACTCGCTGGAGCCACCTGCTGGACACGCCAAAGTCACCTGATGGCTACGCCAGCACCACTCGGCAGACAAGCCAGAATCACCTGCAGGGTATGCCGGAACCACCTCTCAGACGTGCCAGAACCCCTTGTCGGACACTCCGGAATCACCTGTCACAGGCATGCCGGAACCACCTCTCGAACGTGCCAGAATGACGTGCCAGAGACACCGGATGCACCTGCCGAGCACGCCGGAACCTCCTGTTCGACTCGCCGGAACCACCAGCCAGAGACGCCAAAATCCCCTGCCAGGTAGGCCAGAATCACATGGCGGACGCTCCGGAATCTCCCGCCGGGAAGGTAGGAGCCACCTCTCAAACATACTGGAAGCACGTGCCGGACATGCCGGCACCACGTACTGGACAGACCAGAAACACCTGCCGGACCTGCCTGAACCACCTGCTGAGCACACCGGAACAACTTGCTCGACTCGCTGGAGCCACCTGCTGGACACCCCAAAATCACCAGCCAGCTATGCCAGAACCACTTGCCGTACACTCCGGAATCACCTGCTGGTTACACCAGAGCCACTTGGTGGACAATCCAGAATCACCTGCCGGACATGCCAGAACCACCTGTCACACATGCCGGAACCACGTGCCGGACACGCCGGAACCACCTCGCGGACAGACCGGAACCACCTACCAGACATGCCTGAACCACCTGCCGAGCATGCCGGAACCACCTGCCGGACACGCCAAAATCACCTGCGGGCTAGGCCAGAACCACTTGTAGGACTCTCCTGGAGCACCTGCCGGGCATGCGGGAACCACCTCTCAGACGTGCCAGAACCACGTGCGGCACATGACGGAACCCATTACCGGACAGACCGGAACCACCTGCCGGACACGCCAGAATCACCTGCCAAGAACACCGGAACCACCTGAACAGCTCGCCAGAAACACCTGCCGGACATGCCAAAATCACCTGCCGGCTACACCAGAACCTCTTGCCGGACACTCCGGAATCACCTGCCAGACATGATGCAACCAAATGTCAGACGTGCCAGAACCACGTGCCAGAGACACCGGATGCAACTGCCGAGCATGCCGGAACCTCCTGCTCAACTCGCTGTAACCACCTGCCGGGGACGCCAAAATCACCTGTCAGCTAGGCCAGAACCACGTGGCGGACTCTATGGAATCACCCGCCGGGCATGCCGGAACCAGCTCTCAGACGTGCCAGAAGCACGTGCCGGACACGCCGGAACCACCTACTAGAGAGACCGGAACCACCTGCCAGACCCGCCTGAACCACCTGCTGAGTACGCTGGAACAACCTGCTCTACTCGCTGGAGCCACCTGCTGGACACGCCAAAGTCACCTGATGGCTACGCCAGCACCACTCGGCAGACAAGCCAGAATCACCTGCAGGGTATGCCGGAACCACCTCTCAGACGTGCCAGAACCCCTTGTCGGACACTCCGGAATCACCTGTCACAGGCATGCCGGAACCACCTCTCGAACGTGCCAGAATGACGTGCCAGAGACACCGGATGCACCTGCCGAGCACGCCGGAACCTCCTGTTCGACTCGCCGGAACCACCAGCCAGAGACGCCAAAATCCCCTGCCAGGTAGGCCAGAATCACATGGCGGACGCTCCGGAATCTCCCGCCGGGAAGGTAGGAGCCACCTCTCAAACATACTGGAAGCACGTGCCGGACATGCCGGCACCACGTACTGGACAGACCAGAAACACCTGCCGGACCTGCCTGAACCACCTGCTGAGCACACCGGAACAACTTGCTCGACTCGCTGGAGCCACCTGCTGGACACCCCAAAATCACCAGCCAGCTATGCCAGAACCACTTGCCGTACACTCCGGAATCACCTGCTGGTTACACCAGAGCCACTTGGTGGACAATCCAGAATCACCTGCCGGACATGCCAGAACCACCTGTCACACATGCCGGAACCACCTGCCGGACACGCCGGAACCACCTCGCGGACAGACCGGAACCACCTACCAGACATGCCTGAACCACCTGCCGAGCATGCCGGAACCACCTGCCGGACACGCCAAAATCACCTGCGGGCTAGGCCAGAACCACTTGTAGGACTCTCCTGGAGCACCTGCCGGGCATGCGGGAACCACCTCTCAGACGTGCCAGAACCACGTGCGGCACATGACGGAACCCATTACCGGACAGACCGGAACCACCTGCCGGACACGCCAGAATCACCTGCCAAGAACACCGGAACCACCTGAACAGCTCGCCAGAAACACCTGCCGGACATGCCAAAATCACCTGCCGGCTACACCAGAACCTCTTGCCGGACACTCCGGAATCACCTGCCAGACATGATGCAACCAAATGTCAGACGTGCCAGAACCACGTGCCAGAGACACCGGATGCAACTGCCGAGCATGCCGGAACCTCCTGCTCAACTCGCTGTAACCACCTGCCGGGGACGCCAAAATCACCTGTCAGCTAGGCCAGAACCACGTGGCGGACTCTATGGAATCACCCGCCGGGCATGCCGGAACCAGCTCTCAGACGTGCCAGAAGCACGTGCCGGACACGCCGGAACCACCTACTAGAGAGACCGGAACCACCTGCCAGACCCGCCTGAACCACCTGCTGAGTACGCTGGAACAACCTGCTCTACTCGCTGGAGCCACCTGCTGGACACGCCAAAGTCACCTGATGGCTACGCCAGCACCACTCGGCAGACAAGCCAGAATCACCTGCAGGGTATGCCGGAACCACCTCTCAGACGTGCCAGAACCCCTTGTCGGACACTCCGGAATCACCTGTCACAGGCATGCCGGAACCACCTCTCGAACGTGCCAGAATGACGTGCCAGAGACACCGGATGCACCTGCCGAGCACGCCGGAACCTCCTGTTCGACTCGCCGGAACCACCAGCCAGAGACGCCAAAATCCCCTGCCAGGTAGGCCAGAATCACATGGCGGACGCTCCGGAATCTCCCGCCGGGAAGGTAGGAGCCACCTCTCAAACATACTGGAAGCACGTGCCGGACATGCCGGCAC
Organism: Equus asinus; assembly: GCF_041296235.1. NCBI lineage: Eukaryota > Metazoa > Chordata > Mammalia > Perissodactyla > Equidae > Equus > Equus asinus. The sequence goes on from NC_091818.1 coordinate 2,051,405, forward strand.
CACGTACTGGACAGACCAGAAACACCTGCCGGACCTGCCTGAACCACCTGCTGAGCACACCGGAACAACTTGCTCGACTCGCTGGAGCCACCTGCTGGACACCCCAAAATCACCAGCCAGCTATGCCAGAACCACTTGCCGTACACTCCGGAATCACCTGCTGGTTACACCAGAGCCACTTGGTGGACAATCCAGAATCACCTGCCGGACATGCCAGAACCACCTGTCACACATGCCGGAACCACCTGCCTGACACGCCGGAACCACCTCGCGGACAGACCGGAACCACCTACCAGACATGCCTGAACCACCTGCCGAGCATGCCGGAACCACCTGCCGGACACGCCAAAATCACCTGCGGGCTAGGCCAGAACCACTTGTAGGACTCTCCTGGAGCACCTGCCGGGCATGCGGGAACCACCTCTCAGACGTGCCAGAACCACGTGCGGCACATGACGGAACCCATTACCGGACAGACCGGAACCACCTGCCGGACACGCCAGAATCACCTGCCAAGAACACCGGAACCACCTGAACAGCTCGCCAGAAACACCTGCCGGACATGCCAAAATCACCTGCCGGCTACACCAGAACCTCTTGCCGGACACTCCGGAATCACCTGCCAGACATGATGCAACCAAATGTCAGACGTGCCAGAACCACGTGCCAGAGACACCGGATGCAACTGCCGAGCATGCCGGAACCTCCTGCTCAACTCGCTGTAACCACCTGCCGGGGACGCCAAAATCACCTGTCAGCTAGGCCAGAACCACGTGGCGGACTCTATGGAATCACCCGCCGGGCATGCCGGAACCAGCTCTCAGACGTGCCAGAAGCACGTGCCGGACACGCCGGAACCACCTACTAGAGAGACCGGAACCACCTGCCAGACCCGCCTGAACCACCTGCTGAGTACGCTGGAACAACCTGCTCTACTCGCTGGAGCCACCTGCTGGACACGCCAAAGTCACCTGATGGCTACGCCAGCACCACTCGGCAGACAAGCCAGAATCACCTGCAGGGTATGCCGGAACCACCTCTCAGACGTGCCAGAACCCCTTGTCGGACACTCCGGAATCACCTGTCACAGGCATGCCGGAACCACCTCTCGAACGTGCCAGAATGACGTGCCAGAGACACCGGATGCACCTGCCGAGCACGCCGGAACCTCCTGTTCGACTCGCCGGAACCACCAGCCAGAGACGCCAAAATCCCCTGCCAGGTAGGCCAGAATCACATGGCGGACGCTCCGGAATCTCCCGCCGGGAAGGTAGGAGCCACCTCTCAAACATACTGGAAGCACGTGCCGGACATGCCGGCACCACGTACTGGACAGACCAGAAACACCTGCCGGACCTGCCTGAACCACCTGCTGAGCACACCGGAACAACTTGCTCGACTCGCTGGAGCCACCTGCTGGACACCCCAAAATCACCAGCCAGCTATGCCAGAACCACTTGCCGTACACTCCGGAATCACCTGCTGGTTACACCAGAGCCACTTGGTGGACAATCCAGAATCACCTGCCGGACATGCCAGAACCACCTGTCACACATGCCGGAACCACGTGCCTGACACGCCGGAACCACCTCGCGGACAGACCGGAACCACCTACCAGACATGCCTGAACCACCTGCCGAGCATGCCGGAACCACCTGCCGGACACGCCAAAATCACCTGCGGGCTAGGCCAGAACCACTTGTAGGACTCTCCTGGAGCACCTGCCGGGCATGCGGGAACCACCTCTCAGACCTGCCAGAACCACGTGCGGCACATGACGGAACCCATTACCGGACAGACCGGAACCACCTGCCGGACACGCCAGAATCACCTGCCAAGAACACCGGAACCACCTGAACAGCTCGCCAGAAACACCTGCCGGACATGCCAAAATCACCTGCCGGCTACACCAGAACCTCTTGCCGGACACTCCGGAATCACCTGCCAGACATGATGCAACCAAATGTCAGACGTGCCAGAACCACGTGCCAGAGACACCGGATGCAACTGCCGAGCATGCCGGAACCTCCTGCTCAACTCGCTGTAACCACCTGCCGGGGACGCCAAAATCACCTGTCAGCTAGGCCAGAACCACGTGGCGGACTCTATGGAATCACCCGCCGGGCATGCCGGAACCAGCTCTCAGACGTGCCAGAAGCACGTGCCGGACACGCCGGAACCACCTACTAGAGAGACCGGAACCACCTGCCAGACCCGCCTGAACCACCTGCTGAGTACGCTGGAACAACCTGCTCTACTCGCTGGAGCCACCTGCTGGACACGCCAAAGTCACCTGATGGCTACGCCAGCACCACTCGGCAGACAAGCCAGAATCACCTGCAGGGTATGCCGGAACCACCTCTCAGACGTGCCAGAACCCCTTGTCGGACACTCCGGAATCACCTGTCACAGGCATGCCGGAACCACCTCTCGAACGTGCCAGAATGACGTGCCAGAGACACCGGATGCACCTGCCGAGCACGCCGGAACCTCCTGTTCGACTCGCCGGAACCACCAGCCAGAGACGCCAAAATCCCCTGCCAGGTAGGCCAGAATCACATGGCGGACGCTCCGGAATCTCCCGCCGGGAAGGTAGGAGCCACCTCTCAAACATACTGGAAGCACGTGCCGGACATGCCGGCACCACGTACTGGACAGACCAGAAACACCTGCCGGACCTGCCTGAACCACCTGCTGAGCACACCGGAACAACTTGCTCGACTCGCTGGAGCCACCTGCTGGACACCCCAAAATCACCAGCCAGCTATGCCAGAACCACTTGCCGTACACTCCGGAATCACCTGCTGGTTACACCAGAGCCACTTGGTGGACAATCCAGAATCACCTGCCGGACATGCCAGAACCACCTGTCACACATGCCGGAACCACGTGCCTGACACGCCGGAACCACCTCGCGGACAGACCGGAACCACCTACCAGACATGCCTGAACCACCTGCCGAGCATGCCGGAACCACCTGCCGGACACGCCAAAATCACCTGCGGGCTAGGCCAGAACCACTTGTAGGACTCTCCTGGAGCACCTGCCGGGCATGCGGGAACCACCTCTCAGACGTGCCAGAACCACGTGCGGCACATGACGGAACCCATTACCGGACAGACCGGAACCACCTGCCGGACACGCCAGAATCACCTGCCAAGAACACCGGAACCACCTGAACAGCTCGCCAGAAACACCTGCCGGACATGCCAAAATCACCTGCCGGCTACACCAGAACCTCTTGCCGGACACTCCGGAATCACCTGCCAGACATGATGCAACCAAATGTCAGACGTGCCAGAACCACGTGCCAGAGACACCGGATGCAACTGCCGAGCATGCCGGAACCTCCTGCTCAACTCGCTGTAACCACCTGCCGGGGACGCCAAAATCACCTGTCAGCTAGGCCAGAACCACGTGGCGGACTCTATGGAATCACCCGCCGGGCATGCCGGAACCAGCTCTCAGACGTGCCAGAAGCACGTGCCGGACACGCCGGAACCACCTACTAGAGAGACCGGAACCACCTGCCAGACCCGCCTGAACCACCTGCTGAGTACGCTGGAACAACCTGCTCTACTCGCTGGAGCCACCTGCTGGACACGCCAAAGTCACCTGATGGCTACGCCAGCACCACTCGGCAGACAAGCCAGAATCACCTGCAGGGTATGCCGGAACCACCTCTCAGACGTGCCAGAACCCCTTGTCGGACACTCCGGAATCACCTGTCACAGGCATGCCGGAACCACCTCTCGAACGTGCCAGAATGACGTGCCAGAGACACCGGATGCACCTGCCGAGCACGCCGGAACCTCCTGTTCGACTCGCCGGAACCACCAGCCAGAGACGCCAAAATCCCCTGCCAGGTAGGCCAGAATCACATGGCGGACGCTCCGGAATCTCCCGCCGGGAAGGTAGGAGCCACCTCTCAAACATACTGGAAGCACGTGCCGGACATGCCGGCACCACGTACTGGACAGACCAGAAACACCTGCCGGACCTGCCTGAACCACCTGCTGAGCACACCGGAACAACTTGCTCGACTCGCTGGAGCCACCTGCTGGACACCCCAAAATCACCAGCCAGCTATGCCAGAACCACTTGCCGTACACTCCGGAATCACCTGCTGGTTACACCAGAGCCACTTGGTGGACAATCCAGAATCACCTGCCGGACATGCCAGAACCACCTGTCACACATGCCGGAACCACGTGCCTGACACGCCGGAACCACCTCGCGGACAGACCGGAACCACCTACCAGACATGCCTGAACCACCTGCCGAGCATGCCGGAACCACCTGCCGGACACGCCAAAATCACCTGCGGGCTAGGCCAGAACCACTTGTAGGACTCTCCTGGAGCACCTGCCGGGCATGCGGGAACCACCTCTCAGACGTGCCAGAACCACGTGCGGCACATGACGGAACCCATTACCGGACAGACCGGAACCACCTGCCGGACACGCCAGAATCACCTGCCAAGAACACCGGAACCACCTGAACAGCTCGCCAGAAACACCTGCCGGACATGCCAAAATCACCTGCCGGCTACACCAGAACCTCTTGCCGGACACTCCGGAATCACCTGCCAGACATGATGCAACCAAATGTCAGACGTGCCAGAACCACGTGCCAGAGACACCGGATGCAACTGCCGAGCATGCCGGAACCTCCTGCTCAACTCGCTGTAACCACCTGCCGGGGACGCCAAAATCACCTGTCAGCTAGGCCAGAACCACGTGGCGGACTCTATGGAATCACCCGCCGGGCATGCCGGAACCAGCTCTCAGACGTGCCAGAAGCACGTGCCGGACACGCCGGAACCACCTACTAGAGAGACCGGAACCACCTGCCAGACCCGCCTGAACCACCTGCTGAGTACGCTGGAACAACCTGCTCTACTCGCTGGAGCCACCTGCTGGACACGCCAAAATCACCTGATGGCTACGCCAGCACCACTCGGCAGACAAGCCAGAATCACCTGCAGGGTATGCCGGAACCACCTCTCAGACGTGCCAGAACCCCTTGTCGGACACTCCGGAATCACCTGTCACAGGCATGCCGGAACCACCTCTCGAACGTGCCAGAATGACGTGCCAGAGACACCGGATGCACCTGCCGAGCACGCCGGAACCTCCTGTTCGACTCGCCGGAACCACCAGCCAGAGACGCCAAAATCCCCTGCCAGGTAGGCCAGAATCACATGGCGGACGCTCCGGAATCTCCCGCCGGGAAGGTAGGAGCCACCTCTCAAACATACTGGAAGCACGTGCCGGACATGCCGGCACCACGTACTGGACAGACCAGAAACACCTGCCGGACCTGCCTGAACCACCTGCTGAGCACACCGGAACAACTTGCTCGACTCGCTGGAGCCACCTGCTGGACACCCCAAAATCACCAGCCAGCTATGCCAGAACCACTTGCCGTACACTCCGGAATCACCTGCTGGTTACACCAGAGCCACTTGGTGGACAATCCAGAATCACCTGCCGGACATGCCAGAACCACCTGTCACACATGCCGGAACCACGTGCCGGACACGCCGGAACCACCTCGCGGACAGACCGGAACCACCTACCAGACATGCCTGAACCACCTGCCGAGCATGCCGGAACCACCTGCCGGACACGCCAAAATCACCTGCGGGCTAGGCCAGAACCACTTGTAGGACTCTCCTGGAGCACCTGCCGGGCATGCGGGAACCACCTCTCAGACGTGCCAGAACCACGTGCGGCACATGACGGAACCCATTACCGGACAGACCGGAACCACCTGCCGGACACGCCAGAATCACCTGCCAAGAACACCGGAACCACCTGAACAGCTCGCCAGAAACACCTGCCGGACATGCCAAAATCACCTGCCGGCTACACCAGAACCTCTTGCCGGACACTCCGGAATCACCTGCCAGACATGATGCAACCAAATGTCAGACGTGCCAGAACCACGTGCCAGAGACACCGGATGCAACTGCCGAGCATGCCGGAACCTCCTGCTCAACTCGCTGTAACCACCTGCCGGGGACGCCAAAATCACCTGTCAGCTAGGCCAGAACCACGTGGCGGACTCTATGGAATCACCCGCCGGGCATGCCGGAACCAGCTCTCAGACGTGCCAGAAGCACGTGCCGGACACGCCGGAACCACCTACTAGAGAGACCGGAACCACCTGCCAGACCCGCCTGAACCACCTGCTGAGTACGCTGGAACAACCTGCTCTACTCGCTGGAGCCACCTGCTGGACACGCCAAAGTCACCTGATGGCTACGCCAGCACCACTCGGCAGACAAGCCAGAATCACCTGCAGGGTATGCCGGAACCACCTCTCAGACGTGCCAGAACCCCTTGTCGGACACTCCGGAATCACCTGTCACAGGCATGCCGGAACCACCTCTCGAACGTGCCAGAATGACGTGCCAGAGACACCGGATGCACCTGCCGAGCACGCCGGAACCTCCTGTTCGACTCGCCGGAACCACCAGCCAGAGACGCCAAAATCCCCTGCCACGTAGGCCAGAATCACATGGCGGACGCTCCGGAATCTCCCGCCGGGAAGGTAGGAGCCACCTCTCAAACATACTGGAAGCACGTGCCGGACATGCCGGCACCACGTACTGGACAGACCAGAAACACCTGCCGGACCTGCCTGAACCACCTGCTGAGCACACCGGAACAACTTGCTCGACTCGCTGGAGCCACCTGCTGGACACCCCAAAATCACCAGCCAGCTATGCCAGAACCACTTGCCGTACACTCCGGAATCACCTGCTGGTTACACCAGAGCCACTTGGTGGACAATCCAGAATCACCTGCCGGACATGCCAGAACCACCTGTCACACATGCCGGAACCACGTGCCGGACACGCCGGAACCACCTCGCGGACAGACCGGAACCACCTACCAGACATGCCTGAACCACCTGCCGAGCATGCCGGAACCACCTGCCGGACACGCCAAAATCACCTGCGGGCTAGGCCAGAACCACTTGTAGGACTCTCCTGGAGCACCTGCCGGGCATGCGGGAACCACCTCTCAGACGTGCCAGAACCACGTGCGGCACATGACGGAACCCATTACCGGACAGACCGGAACCACCTGCCGGACACGCCAGAATCACCTGCCAAGAACACCGGAACCACCTGAACAGCTCGCCAGAAACACCTGCCGGACATGCCAAAATCACCTGCCGGCTACACCAGAACCTCTTGCCGGACACTCCGGAATCACCTGCCAGACATGATGCAACCAAATGTCAGACGTGCCAGAACCACGTGCCAGAGACACCGGATGCAACTGCCGAGCATGCCGGAACCTCCTGCTCAACTCGCTGTAACCACCTGCCGGGGACGCCAAAATCACCTGTCAGCTAGGCCAGAACCACGTGGCGGACTCTATGGAATCACCCGCCGGGCATGCCGGAACCAGCTCTCAGACGTGCCAGAAGCACGTGCCGGACACGCCGGAACCACCTACTAGAGAGACCGGAACCACCTGCCAGACCCGCCTGAACCACCTGCTGAGTACGCTGGAACAACCTGCTCTACTCGCTGGAGCCACCTGCTGGACACGCCAAAGTCACCTGATGGCTACGCCAGCACCACTCGGCAGACAAGCCAGAATCACCTGCAGGGTATGCCGGAACCACCTCTCAGACGTGCCAGAACCCCTTGTCGGACACTCCGGAATCACCTGTCACAGGCATGCCGGAACCACCTCTCGAACGTGCCAGAATGACGTGCCAGAGACACCGGATGCACCTGCCGAGCACGCCGGAACCTCCTGTTCGACTCGCCGGAACCACCAGCCAGAGACGCCAAAATCCCCTGCCAGGTAGGCCAGAATCACATGGCGGACGCTCCGGAATCTCCCGCCGGGAAGGTAGGAGCCACCTCTCAAACATACTGGAAGCACGTGCCGGACATGCCGGCACCACGTACTGGACAGACCAGAAACACCTGCCGGACCTGCCTGAACCACCTGCTGAGCACACCGGAACAACTTGCTCGACTCGCTGGAGCCACCTGCTGGACACCCCAAAATCACCAGCCAGCTATGCCAGAACCACTTGCCGTACACTCCGGAATCACCTGCTGGTTACACCAGAGCCACTTGGTGGACAATCCAGAATCACCTGCCGGACATGCCAGAACCACCTGTCACACATGCCGGAACCACGTGCCTGACACGCCGGAACCACCTCGCGGACAGACCGGAACCACCTACCAGACATGCCTGAACCACCTGCCGAGCATGCCGGAACCACCTGCCGGACACGCCAAAATCACCTGCGGGCTAGGCCAGAACCACTTGTAGGACTCTCCTGGAGCACCTGCCGGGCATGCGGGAACCACCTCTCAGACGTGCCAGAACCACGTGCGGCACATGACGGAACCCATTACCGGACAGACCGGAACCACCTGCCGGACACGCCAGAATCACCTGCCAAGAACACCGGAACCACCTGAACAGCTCGCCAGAAACACCTGCCGGACATGCCAAAATCACCTGCCGGCTACACCAGAACCTCTTGCCGGACACTCCGGAATCACCTGCCAGACATGATGCAACCAAATGTCAGACGTGCCAGAACCACGTGCCAGAGACACCGGATGCAACTGCCGAGCATGCCGGAACCTCCTGCTCAACTCGCTGTAACCACCTGCCGGGGACGCCAAAATCACCTGTCAGCTAGGCCAGAACCACGTGGCGGACTCTATGGAATCACCCGCCGGGCATGCCGGAACCAGCTCTCAGACGTGCCAGAAGCACGTGCCGGACACGCCGGAACCACCTACTAGAGAGACCGGAACCACCTGCCAGACCCGCCTGAACCACCTGCTGAGTACGCTGGAACAACCTGCTCTACTCGCTGGAGCCACCTGCTGGACACGCCAAAGTCACCTGATGGCTACGCCAGCACCACTCGGCAGACAAGCCAGAATCACCTGCAGGGTATGCCGGAACCACCTCTCAGACGTGCCAGAACCCCTTGTCGGACACTCCGGAATCACCTGTCACAGGCATGCCGGAACCACCTCTCGAACGTGCCAGAATGACGTGCCAGAGACACCGGATGCACCTGCCGAGCACGCCGGAACCTCCTGTTCGACTCGCCGGAACCACCAGCCAGAGACGCCAAAATCCCCTGCCACGTAGGCCAGAATCACATGGCGGACGCTCCGGAATCTCCCGCCGGGAAGGTAGGAGCCACCTCTCAAACATACTGGAAGCACGTGCCGGACATGCCGGCACCACGTACTGGACAGACCAGAAACACCTGCCGGACCTGCCTGAACCACCTGCTGAGCACACCGGAACAACTTGCTCGACTCGCTGGAGCCACCTGCTGGACACCCCAAAATCACCAGCCAGCTATGCCAGAACCACTTGCCGTACACTCCGGAATCACCTGCTGGTTACACCAGAGCCACTTGGTGGACAATCCAGAATCACCTGCCGGACATGCCAGAACCACCTGTCACACATGCCGGAACCACCTGCCGGACACGCCGGAACCACCTCGCGGACAGACCGGAACCACCTACCAGACATGCCTGAACCACCTGCCGAGCATGCCGGAACCACCTGCCGGACACGCCAAAATCACCTGCGGGCTAGGCCAGAACCACTTGTAGGACTCTCCTGGAGCACCTGCCGGGCATGCGGGAACCACCTCTCAGACGTGCCAGAACCACGTGCGGCACATGACGGAACCCATTACCGGACAGACCGGAACCACCTGCCGGACACGCCAGAATCACCTGCCAAGAACACCGGAACCACCTGAACAGCTCGCCAGAAACACCTGCCGGACATGCCAAAATCACCTGCCGGCTACACCAGAACCTCTTGCCGGACACTCCGGAATCACCTGCCAGACATGATGCAACCAAATGTCAGACGTGCCAGAACCACGTGCCAGAGACACCGGATGCAACTGCCGAGCATGCCGGAACCTCCTGCTCAACTCGCTGTAACCACCTGCCGGGGACGCCAAAATCACCTGTCAGCTAGGCCAGAACCACGTGGCGGACTCTATGGAATCACCCGCCGGGCATGCCGGAACCAGCTCTCAGACGTGCCAGAAGCACGTGCCGGACACGCCGGAACCACCTACTAGAGAGACCGGAACCACCTGCCAGACCCGCCTGAACCACCTGCTGAGTACGCTGGAACAACCTGCTCTACTCGCTGGAGCCACCTGCTGGACACGCCAAAGTCACCTGATGGCTACGCCAGCACCACTCGGCAGACAAGCCAGAATCACCTGCAGGGTATGCCGGAACCACCTCTCAGACGTGCCAGAACCCCTTGTCGGACACTCCGGAATCACCTGTCACAGGCATGCCGGAACCACCTCTCGAACGTGCCAGAATGACGTGCCAGAGACACCGGATGCACCTGCCGAGCACGCCGGAACCTCCTGTTCGACTCGCCGGAACCACCAGCCAGAGACGCCAAAATCCCCTGCCAGGTAGGCCAGAATCACATGGCGGACGCTCCGGAATCTCCCGCCGGGAAGGTAGGAGCCACCTCTCAAACATACTGGAAGCACGTGCCGGACATGCCGGCACCACGTACTGGACAGACCAGAAACACCTGCCGGACCTGCCTGAACCACCTGCTGAGCACACCGGAACAACTTGCTCGACTCGCTGGAGCCACCTGCTGGACACCCCAAAATCACCAGCCAGCTATGCCAGAACCACTTGCCGTACACTCCGGAATCACCTGCTGGTTACACCAGAGCCACTTGGTGGACAATCCAGAATCACCTGCCGGACATGCCAGAACCACCTGTCACACATGCCGGAACCACGTGCCGGACACGCCGGAACCACCTCGCGGACAGACCGGAACCACCTACCAGACATGCCTGAACCACCTGCCGAGCATGCCGGAACCACCTGCCGGACACGCCAAAATCACCTGCGGGCTAGGCCAGAACCACTTGTAGGACTCTCCTGGAGCACCTGCCGGGCATGCGGGAACCACCTCTCAGACGTGCCAGAACCACGTGCGGCACATGACGGAACCCATTACCGGACAGACCGGAACCACCTGCCGGACACGCCAGAATCACCTGCCAAGAACACCGGAACCACCTGAACAGCTCGCCAGAAACACCTGCCGGACATGCCAAAATCACCTGCCGGCTACACCAGAACCTCTTGCCGGACACTCCGGAATCACCTGCCAGACATGATGCAACCAAATGTCAGACGTGCCAGAACCACGTGCCAGAGACACCGGATGCAACTGCCGAGCATGCCGGAACCTCCTGCTCAACTCGCTGTAACCACCTGCCGGGGACGCCAAAATCACCTGTCAGCTAGGCCAGAACCACGTGGCGGACTCTATGGAATCACCCGCCGGGCATGCCGGAACCAGCTCTCAGACGTGCCAGAAGCACGTGCCGGACACGCCGGAACCACCTACTAGAGAGACCGGAACCACCTGCCAGACCCGCCTGAACCACCTGCTGAGTACGCTGGAACAACCTGCTCTACTCGCTGGAGCCACCTGCTGGACACGCCAAAGTCACCTGATGGCTACGCCAGCACCACTCGGCAGACAAGCCAGAATCACCTGCAGGGTATGCCGGAACCACCTCTCAGACGTGCCAGAACCCCTTGTCGGACACTCCGGAATCACCTGTCACAGGCATGCCGGAACCACCTCTCGAACGTGCCAGAATGACGTGCCAGAGACACCGGATGCACCTGCCGAGCACGCCGGAACCTCCTGTTCGACTCGCCGGAACCACCAGCCAGAGACGCCAAAATCCCCTGCCAGGTAGGCCAGAATCACATGGCGGACGCTCCGGAATCTCCCGCCGGGAAGGTAGGAGCCACCTCTCAAACATACTGGAAGCACGTGCCGGACATGCCGGCACCACGTACTGGACAGACCAGAAACACCTGCCGGACCTGCCTGAACCACCTGCTGAGCACACCGGAACAACTTGCTCGACTCGCTGGAGCCACCTGCTGGACACCCCAAAATCACCAGCCAGCTATGCCAGAACCACTTGCCGTACACTCCGGAATCACCTGCTGGTTACACCAGAGCCACTTGGTGGACAATCCAGAATCACCTGCCGGACATGCCAGAACCACCTGTCACACATGCCGGAACCACCTGCCGGACACGCCGGAACCACCTCGCGGACAGACCGGAACCACCTACCAGACATGCCTGAACCACCTGCCGAGCATGCCGGAACCACCTGCCGGACACGCCAAAATCACCTGCGGGCTAGGCCAGAACCACTTGTAGGACTCTCCTGGAGCACCTGCCGGGCATGCGGGAACCACCTCTCAGACGTGCCAGAACCACGTGCGGCACATGACGGAACCCATTACCGGACAGACCGGAACCACCTGCCGGACACGCCAGAATCACCTGCCAAGAACACCGGAACCACCTGAACAGCTCGCCAGAAACACCTGCCGGACATGCCAAAATCACCTGCCGGCTACACCAGAACCTCTTGCCGGACACTCCGGAATCACCTGCCAGACATGATGCAACCAAATGTCAGACGTGCCAGAACCACGTGCCAGAGACACCGGATGCAACTGCCGAGCATGCCGGAACCTCCTGCTCAACTCGCTGTAACCACCTGCCGGGGACGCCAAAATCACCTGTCAGCTAGGCCAGAACCACGTGGCGGACTCTATGGAATCACCCGCCGGGCATGCCGGAACCAGCTCTCAGACGTGCCAGAAGCACGTGCCGGACACGCCGGAACCACCTACTAGAGAGACCGGAACCACCTGCCAGACCCGCCTGAACCACCTGCTGAGTACGCTGGAACAACCTGCTCTACTCGCTGGAGCCACCTGCTGGACACGCCAAAGTCACCTGATGGCTACGCCAGCACCACTCGGCAGACAAGCCAGAATCACCTGCAGGGTATGCCGGAACCACCTCTCAGACGTGCCAGAACCCCTTGTCGGACACTCCGGAATCACCTGTCACAGGCATGCCGGAACCACCTCTCGAACGTGCCAGAATGACGTGCCAGAGACACCGGATGCACCTGCCGAGCACGCCGGAACCTCCTGTTCGACTCGCCGGAACCACCAGCCAGAGACGCCAAAATCCCCTGCCAGGTAGGCCAGAATCACATGGCGGACGCTCCGGAATCTCCCGCCGGGAAGGTAGGAGCCACCTCTCAAACATACTGGAAGCACGTGCCGGACATGCCGGCACCACGTACTGGACAGACCAGAAACACCTGCCGGACCTGCCTGAACCACCTGCTGAGCACACCGGAACAACTTGCTCGACTCGCTGGAGCCACCTGCTGGACACCCCAAAATCACCAGCCAGCTATGCCAGAACCACTTGCCGTACACTCCGGAATCACCTGCTGGTTACACCAGAGCCACTTGGTGGACAATCCAGAATCACCTGCCGGACATGCCAGAACCACCTGTCACACATGCCGGAACCACCTGCCGGACACGCCGGAACCACCTCGCGGACAGACCGGAACCACCTACCAGACATGCCTGAACCACCTGCCGAGCATGCCGGAACCACCTGCCGGACACGCCAAAATCACCTGCGGGCTAGGCCAGAACCACTTGTAGGACTCTCCTGGAGCACCTGCCGGGCATGCGGGAACCACCTCTCAGACGTGCCAGAACCACGTGCGGCACATGACGGAACCCATTACCGGACAGACCGGAACCACCTGCCGGACACGCCAGAATCACCTGCCAAGAACACCGGAACCACCTGAACAGCTCGCCAGAAACACCTGCCGGACATGCCAAAATCACCTGCCGGCTACACCAGAACCTCTTGCCGGACACTCCGGAATCACCTGCCAGACATGATGCAACCAAATGTCAGACGTGCCAGAACCACGTGCCAGAGACACCGGATGCAACTGCCGAGCATGCCGGAACCTCCTGCTCAACTCGCTGTAACCACCTGCCGGGGACGCCAAAATCACCTGTCAGCTAGGCCAGAACCACGTGGCGGACTCTATGGAATCACCCGCCGGGCATGCCGGAACCAGCTCTCAGACGTGCCAGAAGCACGTGCCGGACACGCCGGAACCACCTACTAGAGAGACCGGAACCACCTGCCAGACCCGCCTGAACCACCTGCTGAGTACGCTGGAACAACCTGCTCTACTCGCTGGAGCCACCTGCTGGACACGCCAAAGTCACCTGATGGCTACGCCAGCACCACTCGGCAGACAAGCCAGAATCACCTGCAGGGTATGCCGGAACCACCTCTCAGACGTGCCAGAACCCCTTGTCGGACACTCCGGAATCACCTGTCACAGGCATGCCGGAACCACCTCTCGAACGTGCCAGAATGACGTGCCAGAGACACCGGATGCACCTGCCGAGCACGCCGGAACCTCCTGTTCGACTCGCCGGAACCACCAGCCAGAGACGCCAAAATCCCCTGCCAGGTAGGCCAGAATCACATGGCGGACGCTCCGGAATCTCCCGCCGGGAAGGTAGGAGCCACCTCTCAAACATACTGGAAGCACGTGCCGGACATGCCGGCACCACGTACTGGACAGACCAGAAACACCTGCCGGACCTGCCTGAACCACCTGCTGAGCACACCGGAACAACTTGCTCGACTCGCTGGAGCCACCTGCTGGACACCCCAAAATCACCAGCCAGCTATGCCAGAACCACTTGCCGTACACTCCGGAATCACCTGCTGGTTACACCAGAGCCACTTGGTGGACAATCCAGAATCACCTGCCGGACATGCCAGAACCACCTGTCACACATGCCGGAACCACCTGCCGGACACGCCGGAACCACCTCGCGGACAGACCGGAACCACCTACCAGACATGCCTGAACCACCTGCCGAGCATGCCGGAACCACCTGCCGGACACGCCAAAATCACCTGCGGGCTAGGCCAGAACCACTTGTAGGACTCTCCTGGAGCACCTGCCGGGCATGCGGGAACCACCTCTCAGACGTGCCAGAACCACGTGCGGCACATGACGGAACCCATTACCGGACAGACCGGAACCACCTGCCGGACACGCCAGAATCACCTGCCAAGAACACCGGAACCACCTGAACAGCTCGCCAGAAACACCTGCCGGACATGCCAAAATCACCTGCCGGCTACACCAGAACCTCTTGCCGGACACTCCGGAATCACCTGCCAGACATGATGCAACCAAATGTCAGACGTGCCAGAACCACGTGCCAGAGACACCGGATGCAACTGCCGAGCATGCCGGAACCTCCTGCTCAACTCGCTGTAACCACCTGCCGGGGACGCCAAAATCACCTGTCAGCTAGGCCAGAACCACGTGGCGGACTCTATGGAATCACCCGCCGGGCATGCCGGAACCAGCTCTCAGACGTGCCAGAAGCACGTGCCGGACACGCCGGAACCACCTACTAGAGAGACCGGAACCACCTGCCAGACCCGCCTGAACCACCTGCTGAGTACGCTGGAACAACCTGCTCTACTCGCTGGAGCCACCTGCTGGACACGCCAAAGTCACCTGATGGCTACGCCAGCACCACTCGGCAGACAAGCCAGAATCACCTGCAGGGTATGCCGGAACCACCTCTCAGACGTGCCAGAACCCCTTGTCGGACACTCCGGAATCACCTGTCACAGGCATGCCGGAACCACCTCTCGAACGTGCCAGAATGACGTGCCAGAGACACCGGATGCACCTGCCGAGCACGCCGGAACCTCCTGTTCGACTCGCCGGAACCACCAGCCAGAGACGCCAAAATCCCCTGCCAGGTAGGCCAGAATCACATGGCGGACGCTCCGGAATCTCCCGCCGGGAAGGTAGGAGCCACCTCTCAAACATACTGGAAGCACGTGCCGGACATGCCGGCACCACGTACTGGACAGACCAGAAACACCTGCCGGACCTGCCTGAACCACCTGCTGAGCACACCGGAACAACTTGCTCGACTCGCTGGAGCCACCTGCTGGACACCCCAAAATCACCAGCCAGCTATGCCAGAACCACTTGCCGTACACTCCGGAATCACCTGCTGGTTACACCAGAGCCACTTGGTGGACAATCCAGAATCACCTGCCGGACATGCCAGAACCACCTGTCACACATGCCGGAACCACCTGCCGGACACGCCGGAACCACCTCGCGGACAGACCGGAACCACCTACCAGACATGCCTGAACCACCTGCCGAGCATGCCGGAACCACCTGCCGGACACGCCAAAATCACCTGCGGGCTAGGCCAGAACCACTTGTAGGACTCTCCTGGAGCACCTGCCGGGCATGCGGGAACCACCTCTCAGACGTGCCAGAACCACGTGCGGCACATGACGGAACCCATTACCGGACAGACCGGAACCACCTGCCGGACACGCCAGAATCACCTGCCAAGAACACCGGAACCACCTGAACAGCTCGCCAGAAACACCTGCCGGACATGCCAAAATCACCTGCCGGCTACACCAGAACCTCTTGCCGGACACTCCGGAATCACCTGCCAGACATGATGCAACCAAATGTCAGACGTGCCAGAACCACGTGCCAGAGACACCGGATGCAACTGCCGAGCATGCCGGAACCTCCTGCTCAACTCGCTGTAACCACCTGCCGGGGACGCCAAAATCACCTGTCAGCTAGGCCAGAACCACGTGGCGGACTCTATGGAATCACCCGCCGGGCATGCCGGAACCAGCTCTCAGACGTGCCAGAAGCACGTGCCGGACACGCCGGAACCACCTACTAGAGAGACCGGAACCACCTGCCAGACCCGCCTGAACCACCTGCTGAGTACGCTGGAACAACCTGCTCTACTCGCTGGAGCCACCTGCTGGACACGCCAAAGTCACCTGATGGCTACGCCAGCACCACTCGGCAGACAAGCCAGAATCACCTGCAGGGTATGCCGGAACCACCTCTCAGACGTGCCAGAACCCCTTGTCGGACACTCCGGAATCACCTGTCACAGGCATGCCGGAACCACCTCTCGAACGTGCCAGAATGACGTGCCAGAGACACCGGATGCACCTGCCGAGCACGCCGGAACCTCCTGTTCGACTCGCCGGAACCACCAGCCAGAGACGCCAAAATCCCCTGCCAGGTAGGCCAGAATCACATGGCGGACGCTCCGGAATCTCCCGCCGGGAAGGTAGGAGCCACCTCTCAAACATACTGGAAGCACGTGCCGGACATGCCGGCACCACGTACTGGACAGACCAGAAACACCTGCCGGACCTGCCTGAACCACCTGCTGAGCACACCGGAACAACTTGCTCGACTCGCTGGAGCCACCTGCTGGACACCCCAAAATCACCAGCCAGCTATGCCAGAACCACTTGCCGTACACTCCGGAATCACCTGCTGGTTACACCAGAGCCACTTGGTGGACAATCCAGAATCACCTGCCGGACATGCCAGAACCACCTGTCACACATGCCGGAACCACCTGCCGGACACGCCGGAACCACCTCGCGGACAGACCGGAACCACCTACCAGACATGCCTGAACCACCTGCCGAGCATGCCGGAACCACCTGCCGGACACGCCAAAATCACCTGCGGGCTAGGCCAGAACCACTTGTAGGACTCTCCTGGAGCACCTGCCGGGCATGCGGGAACCACCTCTCAGACGTGCCAGAACCACGTGCGGCACATGACGGAACCCATTACCGGACAGACCGGAACCACCTGCCGGACACGCCAGAATCACCTGCCAAGAACACCGGAACCACCTGAACAGCTCGCCAGAAACACCTGCCGGACATGCCAAAATCACCTGCCGGCTACACCAGAACCTCTTGCCGGACACTCCGGAATCACCTGCCAGACATGATGCAACCAAATGTCAGACGTGCCAGAACCACGTGCCAGAGACACCGGATGCAACTGCCGAGCATGCCGGAACCTCCTGCTCAACTCGCTGTAACCACCTGCCGGGGACGCCAAAATCACCTGTCAGCTAGGCCAGAACCACGTGGCGGACTCTATGGAATCACCCGCCGGGCATGCCGGAACCAGCTCTCAGACGTGCCAGAAGCACGTGCCGGACACGCCGGAACCACCTACTAGAGAGACCGGAACCACCTGCCAGACCCGCCTGAACCACCTGCTGAGTACGCTGGAACAACCTGCTCTACTCGCTGGAGCCACCTGCTGGACACGCCAAAGTCACCTGATGGCTACGCCAGCACCACTCGGCAGACAAGCCAGAATCACCTGCAGGGTATGCCGGAACCACCTCTCAGACGTGCCAGAACCCCTTGTCGGACACTCCGGAATCACCTGTCACAGGCATGCCGGAACCACCTCTCGAACGTGCCAGAATGACGTGCCAGAGACACCGGATGCACCTGCCGAGCACGCCGGAACCTCCTGTTCGACTCGCCGGAACCACCAGCCAGAGACGCCAAAATCCCCTGCCAGGTAGGCCAGAATCACATGGCGGACGCTCCGGAATCTCCCGCCGGGAAGGTAGGAGCCACCTCTCAAACATACTGGAAGCACGTGCCGGACATGCCGGCACCACGTACTGGACAGACCAGAAACACCTGCCGGACCTGCCTGAACCACCTGCTGAGCACACCGGAACAACTTGCTCGACTCGCTGGAGCCACCTGCTGGACACCCCAAAATCACCAGCCAGCTATGCCAGAACCACTTGCCGTACACTCCGGAATCACCTGCTGGTTACACCAGAGCCACTTGGTGGACAATCCAGAATCACCTGCCGGACATGCCAGAACCACCTGTCACACATGCCGGAACCACCTGCCGGACACGCCGGAACCACCTCGCGGACAGACCGGAACCACCTACCAGACATGCCTGAACCACCTGCCGAGCATGCCGGAACCACCTGCCGGACACGCCAAAATCACCTGCGGGCTAGGCCAGAACCACTTGTAGGACTCTCCTGGAGCACCTGCCGGGCATGCGGGAACCACCTCTCAGACGTGCCAGAACCACGTGCGGCACATGACGGAACCCATTACCGGACAGACCGGAACCACCTGCCGGACACGCCAGAATCACCTGCCAAGAACACCGGAACCACCTGAACAGCTCGCCAGAAACACCTGCCGGACATGCCAAAATCACCTGCCGGCTACACCAGAACCTCTTGCCGGACACTCCGGAATCACCTGCCAGACATGATGCAACCAAATGTCAGACGTGCCAGAACCACGTGCCAGAGACACCGGATGCAACTGCCGAGCATGCCGGAACCTCCTGCTCAACTCGCTGTAACCACCTGCCGGGGACGCCAAAATCACCTGTCAGCTAGGCCAGAACCACGTGGCGGACTCTATGGAATCACCCGCCGGGCATGCCGGAACCAGCTCTCAGACGTGCCAGAAGCACGTGCCGGACACGCCGGAACCACCTACTAGAGAGACCGGAACCACCTGCCAGACCCGCCTGAACCACCTGCTGAGTACGCTGGAACAACCTGCTCTACTCGCTGGAGCCACCTGCTGGACACGCCAAAGTCACCTGATGGCTACGCCAGCACCACTCGGCAGACAAGCCAGAATCACCTGCAGGGTATGCCGGAACCACCTCTCAGACGTGCCAGAACCCCTTGTCGGACACTCCGGAATCACCTGTCACAGGCATGCCGGAACCACCTCTCGAACGTGCCAGAATGACGTGCCAGAGACACCGGATGCACCTGCCGAGCACGCCGGAACCTCCTGTTCGACTCGCCGGAACCACCAGCCAGAGACGCCAAAATCCCCTGCCAGGTAGGCCAGAATCACATGGCGGACGCTCCGGAATCTCCCGCCGGGAAGGTAGGAGCCACCTCTCAAACATACTGGAAGCACGTGCCGGACATGCCGGCACCACGTACTGGACAGACCAGAAACACCTGCCGGACCTGCCTGAACCACCTGCTGAGCACACCGGAACAACTTGCTCGACTCGCTGGAGCCACCTGCTGGACACCCCAAAATCACCAGCCAGCTATGCCAGAACCACTTGCCGTACACTCCGGAATCACCTGCTGGTTACACCAGAGCCACTTGGTGGACAATCCAGAATCACCTGCCGGACATGCCAGAACCACCTGTCACACATGCCGGAACCACGTGCCTGACACGCCGGAACCACCTCGCGGACAGACCGGAACCACCTACCAGACATGCCTGAACCACCTGCCGAGCATGCCGGAACCACCTGCCGGACACGCCAAAATCACCTGCGGGCTAGGCCAGAACCACTTGTAGGACTCTCCTGGAGCACCTGCCGGGCATGCGGGAACCACCTCTCAGACGTGCCAGAACCACGTGCGGCACATGACGGAACCCATTACCGGACAGACCGGAACCACCTGCCGGACACGCCAGAATCACCTGCCAAGAACACCGGAACCACCTGAACAGCTCGCCAGAAACACCTGCCGGACATGCCAAAATCACCTGCCGGCTACACCAGAACCTCTTGCCGGACACTCCGGAATCACCTGCCAGACATGATGCAACCAAATGTCAGACGTGCCAGAACCACGTGCC
This sequence comes from Equus asinus, assembly GCF_041296235.1. Classification (NCBI taxonomy): domain Eukaryota; kingdom Metazoa; phylum Chordata; class Mammalia; order Perissodactyla; family Equidae; genus Equus; species Equus asinus. The sequence goes on from NC_091818.1 coordinate 2,071,903, forward strand.
AGAGACACCGGATGCAACTGCCGAGCATGCCGGAACCTCCTGCTCAACTCGCTGTAACCACCTGCCGGGGACGCCAAAATCACCTGTCAGCTAGGCCAGAACCACGTGGCGGACTCTATGGAATCACCCGCCGGGCATGCCGGAACCAGCTCTCAGACGTGCCAGAAGCACGTGCCGGACACGCCGGAACCACCTACTAGAGAGACCGGAACCACCTGCCAGACCCGCCTGAACCACCTGCTGAGTACGCTGGAACAACCTGCTCTACTCGCTGGAGCCACCTGCTGGACACGCCAAAGTCACCTGATGGCTACGCCAGCACCACTCGGCAGACAAGCCAGAATCACCTGCAGGGTATGCCGGAACCACCTCTCAGACGTGCCAGAACCCCTTGTCGGACACTCCGGAATCACCTGTCACAGGCATGCCGGAACCACCTCTCGAACGTGCCAGAATGACGTGCCAGAGACACCGGATGCACCTGCCGAGCACGCCGGAACCTCCTGTTCGACTCGCCGGAACCACCAGCCAGAGACGCCAAAATCCCCTGCCAGGTAGGCCAGAATCACATGGCGGACGCTCCGGAATCTCCCGCCGGGAAGGTAGGAGCCACCTCTCAAACATACTGGAAGCACGTGCCGGACATGCCGGCACCACGTACTGGACAGACCAGAAACACCTGCCGGACCTGCCTGAACCACCTGCTGAGCACACCGGAACAACTTGCTCGACTCGCTGGAGCCACCTGCTGGACACCCCAAAATCACCAGCCAGCTATGCCAGAACCACTTGCCGTACACTCCGGAATCACCTGCTGGTTACACCAGAGCCACTTGGTGGACAATCCAGAATCACCTGCCGGACATGCCAGAACCACCTGTCACACATGCCGGAACCACGTGCCTGACACGCCGGAACCACCTCGCGGACAGACCGGAACCACCTACCAGACATGCCTGAACCACCTGCCGAGCATGCCGGAACCACCTGCCGGACACGCCAAAATCACCTGCGGGCTAGGCCAGAACCACTTGTAGGACTCTCCTGGAGCACCTGCCGGGCATGCGGGAACCACCTCTCAGACGTGCCAGAACCACGTGCGGCACATGACGGAACCCATTACCGGACAGACCGGAACCACCTGCCGGACACGCCAGAATCACCTGCCAAGAACACCGGAACCACCTGAACAGCTCGCCAGAAACACCTGCCGGACATGCCAAAATCACCTGCCGGCTACACCAGAACCTCTTGCCGGACACTCCGGAATCACCTGCCAGACATGATGCAACCAAATGTCAGACGTGCCAGAACCACGTGCCAGAGACACCGGATGCAACTGCCGAGCATGCCGGAACCTCCTGCTCAACTCGCTGTAACCACCTGCCGGGGACGCCAAAATCACCTGTCAGCTAGGCCAGAACCACGTGGCGGACTCTATGGAATCACCCGCCGGGCATGCCGGAACCAGCTCTCAGACGTGCCAGAAGCACGTGCCGGACACGCCGGAACCACCTACTAGAGAGACCGGAACCACCTGCCAGACCCGCCTGAACCACCTGCTGAGTACGCTGGAACAACCTGCTCTACTCGCTGGAGCCACCTGCTGGACACGCCAAAGTCACCTGATGGCTACGCCAGCACCACTCGGCAGACAAGCCAGAATCACCTGCAGGGTATGCCGGAACCACCTCTCAGACGTGCCAGAACCCCTTGTCGGACACTCCGGAATCACCTGTCACAGGCATGCCGGAACCACCTCTCGAACGTGCCAGAATGACGTGCCAGAGACACCGGATGCACCTGCCGAGCACGCCGGAACCTCCTGTTCGACTCGCCGGAACCACCAGCCAGAGACGCCAAAATCCCCTGCCAGGTAGGCCAGAATCACATGGCGGACGCTCCGGAATCTCCCGCCGGGAAGGTAGGAGCCACCTCTCAAACATACTGGAAGCACGTGCCGGACATGCCGGCACCACGTACTGGACAGACCAGAAACACCTGCCGGACCTGCCTGAACCACCTGCTGAGCACACCGGAACAACTTGCTCGACTCGCTGGAGCCACCTGCTGGACACCCCAAAATCACCAGCCAGCTATGCCAGAACCACTTGCCGTACACTCCGGAATCACCTGCTGGTTACACCAGAGCCACTTGGTGGACAATCCAGAATCACCTGCCGGACATGCCAGAACCACCTGTCACACATGCCGGAACCACCTGCCGGACACGCCGGAACCACCTCGCGGACAGACCGGAACCACCTACCAGACATGCCTGAACCACCTGCCGAGCATGCCGGAACCACCTGCCGGACACGCCAAAATCACCTGCGGGCTAGGCCAGAACCACTTGTAGGACTCTCCTGGAGCACCTGCCGGGCATGCGGGAACCACCTCTCAGACGTGCCAGAACCACGTGCGGCACATGACGGAACCCATTACCGGACAGACCGGAACCACCTGCCGGACACGCCAGAATCACCTGCCAAGAACACCGGAACCACCTGAACAGCTCGCCAGAAACACCTGCCGGACATGCCAAAATCACCTGCCGGCTACACCAGAACCTCTTGCCGGACACTCCGGAATCACCTGCCAGACATGATGCAACCAAATGTCAGACGTGCCAGAACCACGTGCCAGAGACACCGGATGCAACTGCCGAGCATGCCGGAACCTCCTGCTCAACTCGCTGTAACCACCTGCCGGGGACGCCAAAATCACCTGTCAGCTAGGCCAGAACCACGTGGCGGACTCTATGGAATCACCCGCCGGGCATGCCGGAACCAGCTCTCAGACGTGCCAGAAGCACGTGCCGGACACGCCGGAACCACCTACTAGAGAGACCGGAACCACCTGCCAGACCCGCCTGAACCACCTGCTGAGTACGCTGGAACAACCTGCTCTACTCGCTGGAGCCACCTGCTGGACACGCCAAAGTCACCTGATGGCTACGCCAGCACCACTCGGCAGACAAGCCAGAATCACCTGCAGGGTATGCCGGAACCACCTCTCAGACGTGCCAGAACCCCTTGTCGGACACTCCGGAATCACCTGTCACAGGCATGCCGGAACCACCTCTCGAACGTGCCAGAATGACGTGCCAGAGACACCGGATGCACCTGCCGAGCACGCCGGAACCTCCTGTTCGACTCGCCGGAACCACCAGCCAGAGACGCCAAAATCCCCTGCCAGGTAGGCCAGAATCACATGGCGGACGCTCCGGAATCTCCCGCCGGGAAGGTAGGAGCCACCTCTCAAACATACTGGAAGCACGTGCCGGACATGCCGGCACCACGTACTGGACAGACCAGAAACACCTGCCGGACCTGCCTGAACCACCTGCTGAGCACACCGGAACAACTTGCTCGACTCGCTGGAGCCACCTGCTGGACACCCCAAAATCACCAGCCAGCTATGCCAGAACCACTTGCCGTACACTCCGGAATCACCTGCTGGTTACACCAGAGCCACTTGGTGGACAATCCAGAATCACCTGCCGGACATGCCAGAACCACCTGTCACACATGCCGGAACCACCTGCCGGACACGCCGGAACCACCTCGCGGACAGACCGGAACCACCTACCAGACATGCCTGAACCACCTGCCGAGCATGCCGGAACCACCTGCCGGACACGCCAAAATCACCTGCGGGCTAGGCCAGAACCACTTGTAGGACTCTCCTGGAGCACCTGCCGGGCATGCGGGAACCACCTCTCAGACGTGCCAGAACCACGTGCGGCACATGACGGAACCCATTACCGGACAGACCGGAACCACCTGCCGGACACGCCAGAATCACCTGCCAAGAACACCGGAACCACCTGAACAGCTCGCCAGAAACACCTGCCGGACATGCCAAAATCACCTGCCGGCTACACCAGAACCTCTTGCCGGACACTCCGGAATCACCTGCCAGACATGATGCAACCAAATGTCAGACGTGCCAGAACCACGTGCCAGAGACACCGGATGCAACTGCCGAGCATGCCGGAACCTCCTGCTCAACTCGCTGTAACCACCTGCCGGGGACGCCAAAATCACCTGTCAGCTAGGCCAGAACCACGTGGCGGACTCTATGGAATCACCCGCCGGGCATGCCGGAACCAGCTCTCAGACGTGCCAGAAGCACGTGCCGGACACGCCGGAACCACCTACTAGAGAGACCGGAACCACCTGCCAGACCCGCCTGAACCACCTGCTGAGTACGCTGGAACAACCTGCTCTACTCGCTGGAGCCACCTGCTGGACACGCCAAAGTCACCTGATGGCTACGCCAGCACCACTCGGCAGACAAGCCAGAATCACCTGCAGGGTATGCCGGAACCACCTCTCAGACGTGCCAGAACCCCTTGTCGGACACTCCGGAATCACCTGTCACAGGCATGCCGGAACCACCTCTCGAACGTGCCAGAATGACGTGCCAGAGACACCGGATGCACCTGCCGAGCACGCCGGAACCTCCTGTTCGACTCGCCGGAACCACCAGCCAGAGACGCCAAAATCCCCTGCCAGGTAGGCCAGAATCACATGGCGGACGCTCCGGAATCTCCCGCCGGGAAGGTAGGAGCCACCTCTCAAACATACTGGAAGCACGTGCCGGACATGCCGGCACCACGTACTGGACAGACCAGAAACACCTGCCGGACCTGCCTGAACCACCTGCTGAGCACACCGGAACAACTTGCTCGACTCGCTGGAGCCACCTGCTGGACACCCCAAAATCACCAGCCAGCTATGCCAGAACCACTTGCCGTACACTCCGGAATCACCTGCTGGTTACACCAGAGCCACTTGGTGGACAATCCAGAATCACCTGCCGGACATGCCAGAACCACCTGTCACACATGCCGGAACCACCTGCCGGACACGCCGGAACCACCTCGCGGACAGACCGGAACCACCTACCAGACATGCCTGAACCACCTGCCGAGCATGCCGGAACCACCTGCCGGACACGCCAAAATCACCTGCGGGCTAGGCCAGAACCACTTGTAGGACTCTCCTGGAGCACCTGCCGGGCATGCGGGAACCACCTCTCAGACGTGCCAGAACCACGTGCGGCACATGACGGAACCCATTACCGGACAGACCGGAACCACCTGCCGGACACGCCAGAATCACCTGCCAAGAACACCGGAACCACCTGAACAGCTCGCCAGAAACACCTGCCGGACATGCCAAAATCACCTGCCGGCTACACCAGAACCTCTTGCCGGACACTCCGGAATCACCTGCCAGACATGATGCAACCAAATGTCAGACGTGCCAGAACCACGTGCCAGAGACACCGGATGCAACTGCCGAGCATGCCGGAACCTCCTGCTCAACTCGCTGTAACCACCTGCCGGGGACGCCAAAATCACCTGTCAGCTAGGCCAGAACCACGTGGCGGACTCTATGGAATCACCCGCCGGGCATGCCGGAACCAGCTCTCAGACGTGCCAGAAGCACGTGCCGGACACGCCGGAACCACCTACTAGAGAGACCGGAACCACCTGCCAGACCCGCCTGAACCACCTGCTGAGTACGCTGGAACAACCTGCTCTACTCGCTGGAGCCACCTGCTGGACACGCCAAAGTCACCTGATGGCTACGCCAGCACCACTCGGCAGACAAGCCAGAATCACCTGCAGGGTATGCCGGAACCACCTCTCAGACGTGCCAGAACCCCTTGTCGGACACTCCGGAATCACCTGTCACAGGCATGCCGGAACCACCTCTCGAACGTGCCAGAATGACGTGCCAGAGACACCGGATGCACCTGCCGAGCACGCCGGAACCTCCTGTTCGACTCGCCGGAACCACCAGCCAGAGACGCCAAAATCCCCTGCCAGGTAGGCCAGAATCACATGGCGGACGCTCCGGAATCTCCCGCCGGGAAGGTAGGAGCCACCTCTCAAACATACTGGAAGCACGTGCCGGACATGCCGGCACCACGTACTGGACAGACCAGAAACACCTGCCGGACCTGCCTGAACCACCTGCTGAGCACACCGGAACAACTTGCTCGACTCGCTGGAGCCACCTGCTGGACACCCCAAAATCACCAGCCAGCTATGCCAGAACCACTTGCCGTACACTCCGGAATCACCTGCTGGTTACACCAGAGCCACTTGGTGGACAATCCAGAATCACCTGCCGGACATGCCAGAACCACCTGTCACACATGCCGGAACCACCTGCCGGACACGCCGGAACCACCTCGCGGACAGACCGGAACCACCTACCAGACATGCCTGAACCACCTGCCGAGCATGCCGGAACCACCTGCCGGACACGCCAAAATCACCTGCGGGCTAGGCCAGAACCACTTGTAGGACTCTCCTGGAGCACCTGCCGGGCATGCGGGAACCACCTCTCAGACGTGCCAGAACCACGTGCGGCACATGACGGAACCCATTACCGGACAGACCGGAACCACCTGCCGGACACGCCAGAATCACCTGCCAAGAACACCGGAACCACCTGAACAGCTCGCCAGAAACACCTGCCGGACATGCCAAAATCACCTGCCGGCTACACCAGAACCTCTTGCCGGACACTCCGGAATCACCTGCCAGACATGATGCAACCAAATGTCAGACGTGCCAGAACCACGTGCCAGAGACACCGGATGCAACTGCCGAGCATGCCGGAACCTCCTGCTCAACTCGCTGTAACCACCTGCCGGGGACGCCAAAATCACCTGTCAGCTAGGCCAGAACCACGTGGCGGACTCTATGGAATCACCCGCCGGGCATGCCGGAACCAGCTCTCAGACGTGCCAGAAGCACGTGCCGGACACGCCGGAACCACCTACTAGAGAGACCGGAACCACCTGCCAGACCCGCCTGAACCACCTGCTGAGTACGCTGGAACAACCTGCTCTACTCGCTGGAGCCACCTGCTGGACACGCCAAAGTCACCTGATGGCTACGCCAGCACCACTCGGCAGACAAGCCAGAATCACCTGCAGGGTATGCCGGAACCACCTCTCAGACGTGCCAGAACCCCTTGTCGGACACTCCGGAATCACCTGTCACAGGCATGCCGGAACCACCTCTCGAACGTGCCAGAATGACGTGCCAGAGACACCGGATGCACCTGCCGAGCACGCCGGAACCTCCTGTTCGACTCGCCGGAACCACCAGCCAGAGACGCCAAAATCCCCTGCCAGGTAGGCCAGAATCACATGGCGGACGCTCCGGAATCTCCCGCCGGGAAGGTAGGAGCCACCTCTCAAACATACTGGAAGCACGTGCCGGACATGCCGGCACCACGTACTGGACAGACCAGAAACACCTGCCGGACCTGCCTGAACCACCTGCTGAGCACACCGGAACAACTTGCTCGACTCGCTGGAGCCACCTGCTGGACACCCCAAAATCACCAGCCAGCTATGCCAGAACCACTTGCCGTACACTCCGGAATCACCTGCTGGTTACACCAGAGCCACTTGGTGGACAATCCAGAATCACCTGCCGGACATGCCAGAACCACCTGTCACACATGCCGGAACCACCTGCCGGACACGCCGGAACCACCTCGCGGACAGACCGGAACCACCTACCAGACATGCCTGAACCACCTGCCGAGCATGCCGGAACCACCTGCCGGACACGCCAAAATCACCTGCGGGCTAGGCCAGAACCACTTGTAGGACTCTCCTGGAGCACCTGCCGGGCATGCGGGAACCACCTCTCAGACGTGCCAGAACCACGTGCGGCACATGACGGAACCCATTACCGGACAGACCGGAACCACCTGCCGGACACGCCAGAATCACCTGCCAAGAACACCGGAACCACCTGAACAGCTCGCCAGAAACACCTGCCGGACATGCCAAAATCACCTGCCGGCTACACCAGAACCTCTTGCCGGACACTCCGGAATCACCTGCCAGACATGATGCAACCAAATGTCAGACGTGCCAGAACCACGTGCCAGAGACACCGGATGCAACTGCCGAGCATGCCGGAACCTCCTGCTCAACTCGCTGTAACCACCTGCCGGGGACGCCAAAATCACCTGTCAGCTAGGCCAGAACCACGTGGCGGACTCTATGGAATCACCCGCCGGGCATGCCGGAACCAGCTCTCAGACGTGCCAGAAGCACGTGCCGGACACGCCGGAACCACCTACTAGAGAGACCGGAACCACCTGCCAGACCCGCCTGAACCACCTGCTGAGTACGCTGGAACAACCTGCTCTACTCGCTGGAGCCACCTGCTGGACACGCCAAAGTCACCTGATGGCTACGCCAGCACCACTCGGCAGACAAGCCAGAATCACCTGCAGGGTATGCCGGAACCACCTCTCAGACGTGCCAGAACCCCTTGTCGGACACTCCGGAATCACCTGTCACAGGCATGCCGGAACCACCTCTCGAACGTGCCAGAATGACGTGCCAGAGACACCGGATGCACCTGCCGAGCACGCCGGAACCTCCTGTTCGACTCGCCGGAACCACCAGCCAGAGACGCCAAAATCCCCTGCCAGGTAGGCCAGAATCACATGGCGGACGCTCCGGAATCTCCCGCCGGGAAGGTAGGAGCCACCTCTCAAACATACTGGAAGCACGTGCCGGACATGCCGGCACCACGTACTGGACAGACCAGAAACACCTGCCGGACCTGCCTGAACCACCTGCTGAGCACACCGGAACAACTTGCTCGACTCGCTGGAGCCACCTGCTGGACACCCCAAAATCACCAGCCAGCTATGCCAGAACCACTTGCCGTACACTCCGGAATCACCTGCTGGTTACACCAGAGCCACTTGGTGGACAATCCAGAATCACCTGCCGGACATGCCAGAACCACCTGTCACACATGCCGGAACCACGTGCCTGACACGCCGGAACCACCTCGCGGACAGACCGGAACCACCTACCAGACATGCCTGAACCACCTGCCGAGCATGCCGGAACCACCTGCCGGACACGCCAAAATCACCTGCGGGCTAGGCCAGAACCACTTGTAGGACTCTCCTGGAGCACCTGCCGGGCATGCGGGAACCACCTCTCAGACGTGCCAGAACCACGTGCGGCACATGACGGAACCCATTACCGGACAGACCGGAACCACCTGCCGGACACGCCAGAATCACCTGCCAAGAACACCGGAACCACCTGAACAGCTCGCCAGAAACACCTGCCGGACATGCCAAAATCACCTGCCGGCTACACCAGAACCTCTTGCCGGACACTCCGGAATCACCTGCCAGACATGATGCAACCAAATGTCAGACGTGCCAGAACCACGTGCCAGAGACACCGGATGCAACTGCCGAGCATGCCGGAACCTCCTGCTCAACTCGCTGTAACCACCTGCCGGGGACGCCAAAATCACCTGTCAGCTAGGCCAGAACCACGTGGCGGACTCTATGGAATCACCCGCCGGGCATGCCGGAACCAGCTCTCAGACGTGCCAGAAGCACGTGCCGGACACGCCGGAACCACCTACTAGAGAGACCGGAACCACCTGCCAGACCCGCCTGAACCACCTGCTGAGTACGCTGGAACAACCTGCTCTACTCGCTGGAGCCACCTGCTGGACACGCCAAAGTCACCTGATGGCTACGCCAGCACCACTCGGCAGACAAGCCAGAATCACCTGCAGGGTATGCCGGAACCACCTCTCAGACGTGCCAGAACCCCTTGTCGGACACTCCGGAATCACCTGTCACAGGCATGCCGGAACCACCTCTCGAACGTGCCAGAATGACGTGCCAGAGACACCGGATGCACCTGCCGAGCACGCCGGAACCTCCTGTTCGACTCGCCGGAACCACCAGCCAGAGACGCCAAAATCCCCTGCCAGGTAGGCCAGAATCACATGGCGGACGCTCCGGAATCTCCCGCCGGGAAGGTAGGAGCCACCTCTCAAACATACTGGAAGCACGTGCCGGACATGCCGGCACCACGTACTGGACAGACCAGAAACACCTGCCGGACCTGCCTGAACCACCTGCTGAGCACACCGGAACAACTTGCTCGACTCGCTGGAGCCACCTGCTGGACACCCCAAAATCACCAGCCAGCTATGCCAGAACCACTTGCCGTACACTCCGGAATCACCTGCTGGTTACACCAGAGCCACTTGGTGGACAATCCAGAATCACCTGCCGGACATGCCAGAACCACCTGTCACACATGCCGGAACCACGTGCCTGACACGCCGGAACCACCTCGCGGACAGACCGGAACCACCTACCAGACATGCCTGAACCACCTGCCGAGCATGCCGGAACCACCTGCCGGACACGCCAAAATCACCTGCGGGCTAGGCCAGAACCACTTGTAGGACTCTCCTGGAGCACCTGCCGGGCATGCGGGAACCACCTCTCAGACGTGCCAGAACCACGTGCGGCACATGACGGAACCCATTACCGGACAGACCGGAACCACCTGCCGGACACGCCAGAATCACCTGCCAAGAACACCGGAACCACCTGAACAGCTCGCCAGAAACACCTGCCGGACATGCCAAAATCACCTGCCGGCTACACCAGAACCTCTTGCCGGACACTCCGGAATCACCTGCCAGACATGATGCAACCAAATGTCAGACGTGCCAGAACCACGTGCCAGAGACACCGGATGCAACTGCCGAGCATGCCGGAACCTCCTGCTCAACTCGCTGTAACCACCTGCCGGGGACGCCAAAATCACCTGTCAGCTAGGCCAGAACCACGTGGCGGACTCTATGGAATCACCCGCCGGGCATGCCGGAACCAGCTCTCAGACGTGCCAGAAGCACGTGCCGGACACGCCGGAACCACCTACTAGAGAGACCGGAACCACCTGCCAGACCCGCCTGAACCACCTGCTGAGTACGCTGGAACAACCTGCTCTACTCGCTGGAGCCACCTGCTGGACACGCCAAAGTCACCTGATGGCTACGCCAGCACCACTCGGCAGACAAGCCAGAATCACCTGCAGGGTATGCCGGAACCACCTCTCAGACGTGCCAGAACCCCTTGTCGGACACTCCGGAATCACCTGTCACAGGCATGCCGGAACCACCTCTCGAACGTGCCAGAATGACGTGCCAGAGACACCGGATGCACCTGCCGAGCACGCCGGAACCTCCTGTTCGACTCGCCGGAACCACCAGCCAGAGACGCCAAAATCCCCTGCCAGGTAGGCCAGAATCACATGGCGGACGCTCCGGAATCTCCCGCCGGGAAGGTAGGAGCCACCTCTCAAACATACTGGAAGCACGTGCCGGACATGCCGGCACCACGTACTGGACAGACCAGAAACACCTGCCGGACCTGCCTGAACCACCTGCTGAGCACACCGGAACAACTTGCTCGACTCGCTGGAGCCACCTGCTGGACACCCCAAAATCACCAGCCAGCTATGCCAGAACCACTTGCCGTACACTCCGGAATCACCTGCTGGTTACACCAGAGCCACTTGGTGGACAATCCAGAATCACCTGCCGGACATGCCAGAACCACCTGTCACACATGCCGGAACCACCTGCCGGACACGCCGGAACCACCTCGCGGACAGACCGGAACCACCTACCAGACATGCCTGAACCACCTGCCGAGCATGCCGGAACCACCTGCCGGACACGCCAAAATCACCTGCGGGCTAGGCCAGAACCACTTGTAGGACTCTCCTGGAGCACCTGCCGGGCATGCGGGAACCACCTCTCAGACGTGCCAGAACCACGTGCGGCACATGACGGAACCCATTACCGGACAGACCGGAACCACCTGCCGGACACGCCAGAATCACCTGCCAAGAACACCGGAACCACCTGAACAGCTCGCCAGAAACACCTGCCGGACATGCCAAAATCACCTGCCGGCTACACCAGAACCTCTTGCCGGACACTCCGGAATCACCTGCCAGACATGATGCAACCAAATGTCAGACGTGCCAGAACCACGTGCCAGAGACACCGGATGCAACTGCCGAGCATGCCGGAACCTCCTGCTCAACTCGCTGTAACCACCTGCCGGGGACGCCAAAATCACCTGTCAGCTAGGCCAGAACCACGTGGCGGACTCTATGGAATCACCCGCCGGGCATGCCGGAACCAGCTCTCAGACGTGCCAGAAGCACGTGCCGGACACGCCGGAACCACCTACTAGAGAGACCGGAACCACCTGCCAGACCCGCCTGAACCACCTGCTGAGTACGCTGGAACAACCTGCTCTACTCGCTGGAGCCACCTGCTGGACACGCCAAAGTCACCTGATGGCTACGCCAGCACCACTCGGCAGACAAGCCAGAATCACCTGCAGGGTATGCCGGAACCACCTCTCAGACGTGCCAGAACCCCTTGTCGGACACTCCGGAATCACCTGTCACAGGCATGCCGGAACCACCTCTCGAACGTGCCAGAATGACGTGCCAGAGACACCGGATGCACCTGCCGAGCACGCCGGAACCTCCTGTTCGACTCGCCGGAACCACCAGCCAGAGACGCCAAAATCCCCTGCCAGGTAGGCCAGAATCACATGGCGGACGCTCCGGAATCTCCCGCCGGGAAGGTAGGAGCCACCTCTCAAACATACTGGAAGCACGTGCCGGACATGCCGGCACCACGTACTGGACAGACCAGAAACACCTGCCGGACCTGCCTGAACCACCTGCTGAGCACACCGGAACAACTTGCTCGACTCGCTGGAGCCACCTGCTGGACACCCCAAAATCACCAGCCAGCTATGCCAGAACCACTTGCCGTACACTCCGGAATCACCTGCTGGTTACACCAGAGCCACTTGGTGGACAATCCAGAATCACCTGCCGGACATGCCAGAACCACCTGTCACACATGCCGGAACCACCTGCCGGACACGCCGGAACCACCTCGCGGACAGACCGGAACCACCTACCAGACATGCCTGAACCACCTGCCGAGCATGCCGGAACCACCTGCCGGACACGCCAAAATCACCTGCGGGCTAGGCCAGAACCACTTGTAGGACTCTCCTGGAGCACCTGCCGGGCATGCGGGAACCACCTCTCAGACGTGCCAGAACCACGTGCGGCACATGACGGAACCCATTACCGGACAGACCGGAACCACCTGCCGGACACGCCAGAATCACCTGCCAAGAACACCGGAACCACCTGAACAGCTCGCCAGAAACACCTGCCGGACATGCCAAAATCACCTGCCGGCTACACCAGAACCTCTTGCCGGACACTCCGGAATCACCTGCCAGACATGATGCAACCAAATGTCAGACGTGCCAGAACCACGTGCCAGAGACACCGGATGCAACTGCCGAGCATGCCGGAACCTCCTGCTCAACTCGCTGTAACCACCTGCCGGGGACGCCAAAATCACCTGTCAGCTAGGCCAGAACCACGTGGCGGACTCTATGGAATCACCCGCCGGGCATGCCGGAACCAGCTCTCAGACGTGCCAGAAGCACGTGCCGGACACGCCGGAACCACCTACTAGAGAGACCGGAACCACCTGCCAGACCCGCCTGAACCACCTGCTGAGTACGCTGGAACAACCTGCTCTACTCGCTGGAGCCACCTGCTGGACACGCCAAAGTCACCTGATGGCTACGCCAGCACCACTCGGCAGACAAGCCAGAATCACCTGCAGGGTATGCCGGAACCACCTCTCAGACGTGCCAGAACCCCTTGTCGGACACTCCGGAATCACCTGTCACAGGCATGCCGGAACCACCTCTCGAACGTGCCAGAATGACGTGCCAGAGACACCGGATGCACCTGCCGAGCACGCCGGAACCTCCTGTTCGACTCGCCGGAACCACCAGCCAGAGACGCCAAAATCCCCTGCCAGGTAGGCCAGAATCACATGGCGGACGCTCCGGAATCTCCCGCCGGGAAGGTAGGAGCCACCTCTCAAACATACTGGAAGCACGTGCCGGACATGCCGGCACCACGTACTGGACAGACCAGAAACACCTGCCGGACCTGCCTGAACCACCTGCTGAGCACACCGGAACAACTTGCTCGACTCGCTGGAGCCACCTGCTGGACACCCCAAAATCACCAGCCAGCTATGCCAGAACCACTTGCCGTACACTCCGGAATCACCTGCTGGTTACACCAGAGCCACTTGGTGGACAATCCAGAATCACCTGCCGGACATGCCAGAACCACCTGTCACACATGCCGGAACCACCTGCCGGACACGCCGGAACCACCTCGCGGACAGACCGGAACCACCTACCAGACATGCCTGAACCACCTGCCGAGCATGCCGGAACCACCTGCCGGACACGCCAAAATCACCTGCGGGCTAGGCCAGAACCACTTGTAGGACTCTCCTGGAGCACCTGCCGGGCATGCGGGAACCACCTCTCAGACGTGCCAGAACCACGTGCGGCACATGACGGAACCCATTACCGGACAGACCGGAACCACCTGCCGGACACGCCAGAATCACCTGCCAAGAACACCGGAACCACCTGAACAGCTCGCCAGAAACACCTGCCGGACATGCCAAAATCACCTGCCGGCTACACCAGAACCTCTTGCCGGACACTCCGGAATCACCTGCCAGACATGATGCAACCAAATGTCAGACGTGCCAGAACCACGTGCCAGAGACACCGGATGCAACTGCCGAGCATGCCGGAACCTCCTGCTCAACTCGCTGTAACCACCTGCCGGGGACGCCAAAATCACCTGTCAGCTAGGCCAGAACCACGTGGCGGACTCTATGGAATCACCCGCCGGGCATGCCGGAACCAGCTCTCAGACGTGCCAGAAGCACGTGCCGGACACGCCGGAACCACCTACTAGAGAGACCGGAACCACCTGCCAGACCCGCCTGAACCACCTGCTGAGTACGCTGGAACAACCTGCTCTACTCGCTGGAGCCACCTGCTGGACACGCCAAAGTCACCTGATGGCTACGCCAGCACCACTCGGCAGACAAGCCAGAATCACCTGCAGGGTATGCCGGAACCACCTCTCAGACGTGCCAGAACCCCTTGTCGGACACTCCGGAATCACCTGTCACAGGCATGCCGGAACCACCTCTCGAACGTGCCAGAATGACGTGCCAGAGACACCGGATGCACCTGCCGAGCACGCCGGAACCTCCTGTTCGACTCGCCGGAACCACCAGCCAGAGACGCCAAAATCCCCTGCCAGGTAGGCCAGAATCACATGGCGGACGCTCCGGAATCTCCCGCCGGGAAGGTAGGAGCCACCTCTCAAACATACTGGAAGCACGTGCCGGACATGCCGGCACCACGTACTGGACAGACCAGAAACACCTGCCGGACCTGCCTGAACCACCTGCTGAGCACACCGGAACAACTTGCTCGACTCGCTGGAGCCACCTGCTGGACACCCCAAAATCACCAGCCAGCTATGCCAGAACCACTTGCCGTACACTCCGGAATCACCTGCTGGTTACACCAGAGCCACTTGGTGGACAATCCAGAATCACCTGCCGGACATGCCAGAACCACCTGTCACACATGCCGGAACCACCTGCCGGACACGCCGGAACCACCTCGCGGACAGACCGGAACCACCTACCAGACATGCCTGAACCACCTGCCGAGCATGCCGGAACCACCTGCCGGACACGCCAAAATCACCTGCGGGCTAGGCCAGAACCACTTGTAGGACTCTCCTGGAGCACCTGCCGGGCATGCGGGAACCACCTCTCAGACGTGCCAGAACCACGTGCGGCACATGACGGAACCCATTACCGGACAGACCGGAACCACCTGCCGGACACGCCAGAATCACCTGCCAAGAACACCGGAACCACCTGAACAGCTCGCCAGAAACACCTGCCGGACATGCCAAAATCACCTGCCGGCTACACCAGAACCTCTTGCCGGACACTCCGGAATCACCTGCCAGACATGATGCAACCAAATGTCAGACGTGCCAGAACCACGTGCCAGAGACACCGGATGCAACTGCCGAGCATGCCGGAACCTCCTGCTCAACTCGCTGTAACCACCTGCCGGGGACGCCAAAATCACCTGTCAGCTAGGCCAGAACCACGTGGCGGACTCTATGGAATCACCCGCCGGGCATGCCGGAACCAGCTCTCAGACGTGCCAGAAGCACGTGCCGGACACGCCGGAACCACCTACTAGAGAGACCGGAACCACCTGCCAGACCCGCCTGAACCACCTGCTGAGTACGCTGGAACAACCTGCTCTACTCGCTGGAGCCACCTGCTGGACACGCCAAAGTCACCTGATGGCTACGCCAGCACCACTCGGCAGACAAGCCAGAATCACCTGCAGGGTATGCCGGAACCACCTCTCAGACGTGCCAGAACCCCTTGTCGGACACTCCGGAATCACCTGTCACAGGCATGCCGGAACCACCTCTCGAACGTGCCAGAATGACGTGCCAGAGACACCGGATGCACCTGCCGAGCACGCCGGAACCTCCTGTTCGACTCGCCGGAACCACCAGCCAGAGACGCCAAAATCCCCTGCCACGTAGGCCAGAATCACATGGCGGACGCTCTGGAATCTCCCGCCGGGAAGGTAGGAGCCACCTCTCAAACATACTGGAAGCACGTGCCGGACATGCCGGCACCACGTACTGGACAGACCAGAAACACCTGCCGGACCTGCCTGAACCACCTGCTGAGCACACCGGAACAACTTGCTCGACTCGCTGGAGCCACCTGCTGGACACCCCAAAATCACCAGCCAGCTATGCCAGAACCACTTGCCGTACACTCCGGAATCACCTGCTGGTTACACCAGAGCCACTTGGTGGACAATCCAGAATCACCTGCCGGACATGCCAGAACCACCTGTCACACATGCCGGAACCACCTGCCGGACACGCCGGAACCACCTCGCGGACAGACCGGAACCACCTACCAGACATGCCTGAACCACCTGCCGAGCATGCCGGAACCACCTGCCGGACACGCCAAAATCACCTGCGGGCTAGGCCAGAACCACTTGTAGGACTCTCCTGGAGCACCTGCCGGGCATGCGGGAACCACCTCTCAGACGTGCCAGAACCACGTGCGGCACATGACGGAACCCATTACCGGACAGACCGGAACCACCTGCCGGACACGCCAGAATCACCTGCCAAGAACACCGGAACCACCTGAACAGCTCGCCAGAAACACCTGCCGGACATGCCAAAATCACCTGCCGGCTACACCAGAACCTCTTGCCGGACACTCCGGAATCACCTGCCAGACATGATGCAACCAAATGTCAGACGTGCCAGAACCACGTGCCAGAGACACCGGATGCAACTGCCGAGCATGCCGGAACCTCCTGCTCAACTCGCTGTAACCACCTGCCGGGGACGCCAAAATCACCTGTCAGCTAGGCCAGAACCACGTGGCGGACTCTATGGAATCACCCGCCGGGCATGCCGGAACCAGCTCTCAGACGTGCCAGAAGCACGTGCCGGACACGCCGGAACCACCTACTAGAGAGACCGGAACCACCTGCCAGACCCGCCTGAACCACCTGCTGAGTACGCTGGAACAACCTGCTCTACTCGCTGGAGCCACCTGCTGGACACGCCAAAGTCACCTGATGGCTACGCCAGCACCACTCGGCAGACAAGCCAGAATCACCTGCAGGGTATGCCGGAACCACCTCTCAGACGTGCCAGAACCCCTTGTCGGACACTCCGGAATCACCTGTCACAGGCATGCCGGAACCACCTCTCGAACGTGCCAGAATGACGTGCCAGAGACACCGGATGCACCTGCCGAGCACGCCGGAACCTCCTGTTCGACTCGCCGGAACCACCAGCCAGAGACGCCAAAATCCCCTGCCACGTAGGCCAGAATCACATGGCGGACGCTCCGGAATCTCCCGCCGGGAAGGTAGGAGCCACCTCTCAAACATACTGGAAGCACGTGCCGGACATGCCGGCACCACGTACTGGACAGACCAGAAACACCTGCCGGACCTGCCTGAACCACCTGCTGAGCACACCGGAACAACTTGCTCGACTCGCTGGAGCCACCTGCTGGACACCCCAAAATCACCAGCCAGCTATGCCAGAACCACTTGCCGTACACTCCGGAATCACCTGCTGGTTACACCAGAGCCACTTGGTGGACAATCCAGAATCACCTGCCGGACATGCCAGAACCACCTGTCACACATGCCGGAACCACGTGCCTGACACGCCGGAACCACCTCGCGGACAGACCGGAACCACCTACCAGACATGCCTGAACCACCTGCCGAGCATGCCGGAACCACCTGCCGGACACGCCAAAATCACCTGCGGGCTAGGCCAGAACCACTTGTAGGACTCTCCTGGAGCACCTGCCGGGCATGCGGGAACCACCTCTCAGACGTGCCAGAACCACGTGCGGCACATGACGGAACCCATTACCGGACAGACCGGAACCACCTGCCGGACACGCCAGAATCACCTGCCAAGAACACCGGAACCACCTGAACAGCTCGCCAGAAACACCTGCCGGACATGCCAAAATCACCTGCCGGCTACACCAGAACCTCTTGCCGGACACTCCGGAATCACCTGCCAGACATGATGCAACCAAATGTCAGACGTGCCAGAACCACGTGCCAGAGACACCGGATGCAACTGCCGAGCATGCCGGAACCTCCTGCTCAACTCGCTGTAACCACCTGCCGGGGACGCCAAAATCACCTGTCAGCTAGGCCAGAACCACGTGGCGGACTCTATGGAATCACCCGCCGGGCATGCCGGAACCAGCTCTCAGACGTGCCAGAAGCACGTGCCGGACACGCCGGAACCACCTACTAGAGAGACCGGAACCACCTGCCAGACCCGCCTGAACCACCTGCTGAGTACGCTGGAACAACCTGCTCTACTCGCTGGAGCCACCTGCTGGACACGCCAAAGTCACCTGATGGCTACGCCAGCACCACTCGGCAGACAAGCCAGAATCACCTGCAGGGTATGCCGGAACCACCTCTCAGACGTGCCAGAACCCCTTGTCGGACACTCCGGAATCACCTGTCACAGGCATGCCGGAACCACCTCTCGAACGTGCCAGAATGACGTGCCAGAGACACCGGATGCACCTGCCGAGCACGCCGGAACCTCCTGTTCGACTCGCCGGAACCACCAGCCAGAGACGCCAAAATCCCCTGCCAGGTAGGCCAGAATCACATGGCGGACGCTCCGGAATCTCCCGCCGGGAAGGTAGGAGCCACCTCTCAAACATACTGGAAGCACGTGCCGGACATGCCGGCACCACGTACTGGACAGACCAGAAACACCTGCCGGACCTGCCTGAACCACCTGCTGAGCACACCGGAACAACTTGCTCGACTCGCTGGAGCCACCTGCTGGACACCCCAAAATCACCAGCCAGCTATGCCAGAACCACTTGCCGTACACTCCGGAATCACCTGCTGGTTACACCAGAGCCACTTGGTGGACAATCCAGAATCACCTGCCGGACATGCCAGAACCACCTGTCACACATGCCGGAACCACCTGCCGGACACGCCGGAACCACCTCGCGGACAGACCGGAACCACCTACCAGACATGCCTGAACCACCTGCCGAGCATGCCGGAACCACCTGCCGGACACGCCAAAATCACCTGCGGGCTAGGCCAGAACCACTTGTAGGACTCTCCTGGAGCACCTGCCGGGCATGCGGGAACCACCTCTCAGACGTGCCAGAACCACGTGCGGCACATGACGGAACCCATTACCGGACAGACCGGAACCACCTGCCGGACACGCCAGAATCACCTGCCAAGAACACCGGAACCACCTGAACAGCTCGCCAGAAACACCTGCCGGACATGCCAAAATCACCTGCCGGCTACACCAGAACCTCTTGCCGGACACTCCGGAATCACCTGCCAGACATGATGCAACCAAATGTCAGACGTGCCAGAACCACGTGCCAGAGACACCGGATGCAACTGCCGAGCATGCCGGAACCTCCTGCTCAACTCGCTGTAACCACCTGCCGGGGACGCCAAAATCACCTGTCAGCTAGGCCAGAACCACGTGGCGGACTCTATGGAATCACCCGCCGGGCATGCCGGAACCAGCTCTCAGACGTGCCAGAAGCACGTGCCGGACACGCCGGAACCACCTACTAGAGAGACCGGAACCACCTGCCAGACCCGCCTGAACCACCTGCTGAGTACGCTGGAACAACCTGCTCTACTCGCTGGAGCCACCTGCTGGACACGCCAAAGTCACCTGATGGCTACGCCAGCACCACTCGGCAGACAAGCCAGAATCACCTGCAGGGTATGCCGGAACCACCTCTCAGACGTGCCAGAACCCCTTGTCGGACACTCCGGAATCACCTGTCACAGGCATGCCGGAACCACCTCTCGAACGTGCCAGAATGACGTGCCAGAGACACCGGATGCACCTGCCGAGCACGCCGGAACCTCCTGTTCGACTCGCCGGAACCACCAGCCAGAGACGCCAAAATCCCCTGCCAGGTAGGCCAGAATCACATGGCGGACGCTCCGGAATCTCCCGCCGGGAAGGTAGGAGCCACCTCTCAAACATACTGGAAGCACGTGCCGGACATGCCGGCACCACGTACTGGACAGACCAGAAACACCTGCCGGACCTGCCTGAACCACCTGCTGAGCACACCGGAACAACTTGCTCGACTCGCTGGAGCCACCTGCTGGACACCCCAAAATCACCAGCCAGCTATGCCAGAACCACTTGCCGTACACTCCGGAATCACCTGCTGGTTACACCAGAGCCACTTGGTGGACAATCCAGAATCACCTGCCGGACATGCCAGAACCACCTGTCACACATGCCGGAACCACCTGCCGGACACGCCGGAACCACCTCGCGGACAGACCGGAACCACCTACCAGACATGCCTGAACCACCTGCCGAGCATGCCGGAACCACCTGCCGGACACGCCAAAATCACCTGCGGGCTAGGCCAGAACCACTTGTAGGACTCTCCTGGAGCACCTGCCGGGCATGCGGGAACCACCTCTCAGACGTGCCAGAACCACGTGCGGCACATGACGGAACCCATTACCGGACAGACCGGAACCACCTGCCGGACACGCCAGAATCACCTGCCAAGAACACCGGAACCACCTGAACAGCTCGCCAGAAACACCTGCCGGACATGCCAAAATCACCTGCCGGCTACACCAGAACCTCTTGCCGGACACTCCGGAATCACCTGCCAGACATGATGCAACCAAATGTCAGACATGCCAGAACCACGTGCCAGAGACACCGGATGCAACTGCCGAGCATGCCGGAACCTCCTGCTCAACTCGCTGTAACCACCTGCCGGGGACGCCAAAATCACCTGTCAGCTAGGCCAGAACCACGTGGCGGACTCTATGGAATCACCCGCCGGGCATGCCGGAACCAGCTCTCAGACGTGCCAGAAGCACGTGCCGGACACGCCGGAACCACCTACTAGAGAGACCGGAACCACCTGCCAGACCCGCCTGAACCACCTGCTGAGTACGCTGGAACAACCTGCTCTACTCGCTGGAGCCACCTGCTGGACACGCCAAAGTCACCTGATGGCTACGCCAGCACCACTCGGCAGACAAGCCAGAATCACCTGCAGGGTATGCCGGAACCACCTCTCAGACGTGCCAGAACCCCTTGTCGGACACTCCGGAATCACCTGTCACAGGCATGCCGGAACCACCTCTCGAACGTGCCAGAATGACGTGCCAGAGACACCGGATGCACCTGCCGAGCACGCCGGAACCTCCTGTTCGACTCGCCGGAACCACCAGCCAGAGACGCCAAAATCCCCTGCCACGTAGGCCAGAATCACATGGCGGACGCTCCGGAATCTCCCGCCGGGAAGGTAGGAGCCACCTCTCAAACATACTGGAAGCACGTGCCGGACATGCCGGCACCACGTACTGGACAGACCAGAAACACCTGCCGGACCTGCCTGAACCACCTGCTGAGCACACCGGAACAACTTGCTCGACTCGCTGGAGCCACCTGCTGGACACCCCAAAATCACCAGCCAGCTATGCCAGAACCACTTGCCGTACACTCCGGAATCACCTGCTGGTTACACCAGAGCCACTTGGTGGACAATCCAGAATCACCTGCCGGACATGCCAGAACCACCTGTCACACATGCCGGAACCACCTGCCGGACACGCCGGAACCACCTCGCGGACAGACCGGAACCACCTACCAGACATGCCTGAACCACCTGCCGAGCATGCCGGAACCACCTGCCGGACACGCCAAAATCACCTGCGGGCTAGGCCAGAACCACTTGTAGGACTCTCCTGGAGCACCTGCCGGGCATGCGGGAACCACCTCTCAGACGTGCCAGAACCACGTGCGGCACATGACGGAACCCATTACCGGACAGACCGGAACCACCTGCCGGACACGCCAGAATCACCTGCCAAGAACACCGGAACCACCTGAACAGCTCGCCAGAAACACCTGCCGGACATGCCAAAATCACCTGCCGGCTACACCAGAACCTCTTGCCGGACACTCCGGAATCACCTGCCAGACATGATGCAACCAAATGTCAGACGTGCCAGAACCACGTGCCAGAGACACCGGATGCAACTGCCGAGCATGCCGGAACCTCCTGCTCAACTCGCTGTAACCACCTGCCGGGGACGCCAAAATCACCTGTCAGCTAGGCCAGAACCACGTGGCGGACTCTATGGAATCACCCGCCGGGCATGCCGGAACCAGCTCTCAGACGTGCCAGAAGCACGTGCCGGACACGCCGGAACCACCTACTAGAGAGACCGGAACCACCTGCCAGACCCGCCTGAACCACCTGCTGAGTACGCTGGAACAACCTGCTCTACTCGCTGGAGCCACCTGCTGGACACGCCAAAGTCACCTGATGGCTACGCCAGCACCACTCGGCAGACAAGCCAGAATCACCTGCAGGGTATGCCGGAACCACCTCTCAGACGTGCCAGAACCCCTTGTCGGACACTCCGGAATCACCTGTCACAGGCATGCCGGAACCACCTCTCGAACGTGCCAGAATGACGTGCCAGAGACACCGGATGCACCTGCCGAGCACGCCGGAACCTCCTGTTCGACTCGCCGGAACCACCAGCCAGAGACGCCAAAATCCCCTGCCACGTAGGCCAGAATCACATGGCGGACGCTCCGGAATCTCCCGCCGGGAAGGTAGGAGCCACCTCTCAAACATACTGGAAGCACGTGCCGGACATGCCGGCACCACGTACTGGACAGACCAGAAACACCTGCCGGACCTGCCTGAACCACCTGCTGAGCACACCGGAACAACTTGCTCGACTCGCTGGAGCCACCTGCTGGACACCCCAAAATCACCAGCCAGCTATGCCAGAACCACTTGCCGTACACTCCGGAATCACCTGCTGGTTACACCAGAGCCACTTGGTGGACAATCCAGAATCACCTGCCGGACATGCCAGAACCACCTGTCACACATGCCGGAACCACCTGCCGGACACGCCGGAACCACCTCGCGGACAGACCGGAACCACCTACCAGACATGCCTGAACCACCTGCCGAGCATGCCGGAACCACCTGCCGGACACGCCAAAATCACCTGCGGGCTAGGCCAGAACCACTTGTAGGACTCTCCTGGAGCACCTGCCGGGCATGCGGGAACCACCTCTCAGACGTGCCAGAACCACGTGCGGCACATGACGGAACCCATTACCGGACAGACCGGAACCACCTGCCGGACACGCCAGAATCACCTGCCAAGAACACCGGAACCACCTGAACAGCTCGCCAGAAACACCTGCCGGACATGCCAAAATCACCTGCCGGCTACACCAGAACCTCTTGCCGGACACTCCGGAATCACCTGCCAGACATGATGCAACCAAATGTCAGACATGCCAGAACCACGTGCCAGAGACACCGGATGCAACTGCCGAGCATGCCGGAACCTCCTGCTCAACTCGCTGTAACCACCTGCCGGGGACGCCAAAATCACCTGTCAGCTAGGCCAGAACCACGTGGCGGACTCTATGGAATCACCCGCCGGGCATGCCGGAACCAGCTCTCAGACGTGCCAGAAGCACGTGCCGGACACGCCGGAACCACCTACTAGAGAGACCGGAACCACCTGCCAGACCCGCCTGAACCACCTGCTGAGTACGCTGGAACAACCTGCTCTACTCGCTGGAGCCACCTGCTGGACACGCCAAAGTCACCTGATGGCTACGCCAGCACCACTCGGCAGACAAGCCAGAATCACCTGCAGGGTATGCCGGAACCACCTCTCAGACGTGCCAGAACCCCTTGTCGGACACTCCGGAATCACCTGTCACAGGCATGCCGGAACCACCTCTCGAACGTGCCAGAATGACGTGCCAGAGACACCGGATGCACCTGCCGAGCACGCCGGAACCTCCTGTTCGACTCGCCGGAACCACCAGCCAGAGACGCCAAAATCCCCTGCCACGTAGGCCAGAATCACATGGCGGACGCTCCGGAATCTCCCGCCGGGAAGGTAGGAGCCACCTCTCAAACATACTGGAAGCACGTGCCGGACATGCCGGCACCACGTACTGGACAGACCAGAAACACCTGCCGGACCTGCCTGAACCACCTGCTGAGCACACCGGAACAACTTGCTCGACTCGCTGGAGCCACCTGCTGGACACCCCAAAATCACCAGCCAGCTATGCCAGAACCACTTGCCGTACACTCCGGAATCACCTGCTGGTTACACCAGAGCCACTTGGTGGACAATCCAGAATCACCTGCCGGACATGCCAGAACCACCTGTCACACATGCCGGAACCACGTGCCTGACACGCCGGAACCACCTCGCGGACAGACCGGAACCACCTACCAGACATGCCTGAACCACCTGCCGAGCATGCCGGAACCACCTGCCGGACACGCCAAAATCACCTGCGGGCTAGGCCAGAACCACTTGTAGGACTCTCCTGGAGCACCTGCCGGGCATGCGGGAACCACCTCTCAGACGTGCCAGAACCACGTGCGGCACATGACGGAACCCATTACCGGACAGACCGGAACCACCTGCCGGACACGCCAGAATCACCTGCCAAGAACACCGGAACCACCTGAACAGCTCGCCAGAAACACCTGCCGGACATGCCAAAATCACCTGCCGGCTACACCAGAACCTCTTGCCGGACACTCCGGAATCACCTGCCAGA
The DNA here is from genome assembly GCF_041296235.1 of Equus asinus. Taxonomy (NCBI): domain Eukaryota; kingdom Metazoa; phylum Chordata; class Mammalia; order Perissodactyla; family Equidae; genus Equus; species Equus asinus. Next base: position 2,096,980 of record NC_091818.1, read on the forward strand.
CATGATGCAACCAAATGTCAGACGTGCCAGAACCACGTGCCAGAGACACCGGATGCAACTGCCGAGCATGCCGGAACCTCCTGCTCAACTCGCTGTAACCACCTGCCGGGGACGCCAAAATCACCTGTCAGCTAGGCCAGAACCACGTGGCGGACTCTATGGAATCACCCGCCGGGCATGCCGGAACCAGCTCTCAGACGTGCCAGAAGCACGTGCCGGACACGCCGGAACCACCTACTAGAGAGACCGGAACCACCTGCCAGACCCGCCTGAACCACCTGCTGAGTACGCTGGAACAACCTGCTCTACTCGCTGGAGCCACCTGCTGGACACGCCAAAGTCACCTGATGGCTACGCCAGCACCACTCGGCAGACAAGCCAGAATCACCTGCAGGGTATGCCGGAACCACCTCTCAGACGTGCCAGAACCCCTTGTCGGACACTCCGGAATCACCTGTCACAGGCATGCCGGAACCACCTCTCGAACGTGCCAGAATGACGTGCCAGAGACACCGGATGCACCTGCCGAGCACGCCGGAACCTCCTGTTCGACTCGCCGGAACCACCAGCCAGAGACGCCAAAATCCCCTGCCACGTAGGCCAGAATCACATGGCGGACGCTCCGGAATCTCCCGCCGGGAAGGTAGGAGCCACCTCTCAAACATACTGGAAGCACGTGCCGGACATGCCGGCACCACGTACTGGACAGACCAGAAACACCTGCCGGACCTGCCTGAACCACCTGCTGAGCACACCGGAACAACTTGCTCGACTCGCTGGAGCCACCTGCTGGACACCCCAAAATCACCAGCCAGCTATGCCAGAACCACTTGCCGTACACTCCGGAATCACCTGCTGGTTACACCAGAGCCACTTGGTGGACAATCCAGAATCACCTGCCGGACATGCCAGAACCACCTGTCACACATGCCGGAACCACCTGCCGGACACGCCGGAACCACCTCGCGGACAGACCGGAACCACCTACCAGACATGCCTGAACCACCTGCCGAGCATGCCGGAACCACCTGCCGGACACGCCAAAATCACCTGCGGGCTAGGCCAGAACCACTTGTAGGACTCTCCTGGAGCACCTGCCGGGCATGCGGGAACCACCTCTCAGACGTGCCAGAACCACGTGCGGCACATGACGGAACCCATTACCGGACAGACCGGAACCACCTGCCGGACACGCCAGAATCACCTGCCAAGAACACCGGAACCACCTGAACAGCTCGCCAGAAACACCTGCCGGACATGCCAAAATCACCTGCCGGCTACACCAGAACCTCTTGCCGGACACTCCGGAATCACCTGCCAGACATGATGCAACCAAATGTCAGACGTGCCAGAACCACGTGCCAGAGACACCGGATGCAACTGCCGAGCATGCCGGAACCTCCTGCTCAACTCGCTGTAACCACCTGCCGGGGACGCCAAAATCACCTGTCAGCTAGGCCAGAACCACGTGGCGGACTCTATGGAATCACCCGCCGGGCATGCCGGAACCAGCTCTCAGACGTGCCAGAAGCACGTGCCGGACACGCCGGAACCACCTACTAGAGAGACCGGAACCACCTGCCAGACCCGCCTGAACCACCTGCTGAGTACGCTGGAACAACCTGCTCTACTCGCTGGAGCCACCTGCTGGACACGCCAAAGTCACCTGATGGCTACGCCAGCACCACTCGGCAGACAAGCCAGAATCACCTGCAGGGTATGCCGGAACCACCTCTCAGACGTGCCAGAACCCCTTGTCGGACACTCCGGAATCACCTGTCACAGGCATGCCGGAACCACCTCTCGAACGTGCCAGAATGACGTGCCAGAGACACCGGATGCACCTGCCGAGCACGCCGGAACCTCCTGTTCGACTCGCCGGAACCACCAGCCAGAGACGCCAAAATCCCCTGCCACGTAGGCCAGAATCACATGGCGGACGCTCCGGAATCTCCCGCCGGGAAGGTAGGAGCCACCTCTCAAACATACTGGAAGCACGTGCCGGACATGCCGGCACCACGTACTGGACAGACCAGAAACACCTGCCGGACCTGCCTGAACCACCTGCTGAGCACACCGGAACAACTTGCTCGACTCGCTGGAGCCACCTGCTGGACACCCCAAAATCACCAGCCAGCTATGCCAGAACCACTTGCCGTACACTCCGGAATCACCTGCTGGTTACACCAGAGCCACTTGGTGGACAATCCAGAATCACCTGCCGGACATGCCAGAACCACCTGTCACACATGCCGGAACCACCTGCCGGACACGCCGGAACCACCTCGCGGACAGACCGGAACCACCTACCAGACATGCCTGAACCACCTGCCGAGCATGCCGGAACCACCTGCCGGACACGCCAAAATCACCTGCGGGCTAGGCCAGAACCACTTGTAGGACTCTCCTGGAGCACCTGCCGGGCATGCGGGAACCACCTCTCAGACGTGCCAGAACCACGTGCGGCACATGACGGAACCCATTACCGGACAGACCGGAACCACCTGCCGGACACGCCAGAATCACCTGCCAAGAACACCGGAACCACCTGAACAGCTCGCCAGAAACACCTGCCGGACATGCCAAAATCACCTGCCGGCTACACCAGAACCTCTTGCCGGACACTCCGGAATCACCTGCCAGACATGATGCAACCAAATGTCAGACGTGCCAGAACCACGTGCCAGAGACACCGGATGCAACTGCCGAGCATGCCGGAACCTCCTGCTCAACTCGCTGTAACCACCTGCCGGGGACGCCAAAATCACCTGTCAGCTAGGCCAGAACCACGTGGCGGACTCTATGGAATCACCCGCCGGGCATGCCGGAACCAGCTCTCAGACGTGCCAGAAGCACGTGCCGGACACGCCGGAACCACCTACTAGAGAGACCGGAACCACCTGCCAGACCCGCCTGAACCACCTGCTGAGTACGCTGGAACAACCTGCTCTACTCGCTGGAGCCACCTGCTGGACACGCCAAAGTCACCTGATGGCTACGCCAGCACCACTCGGCAGACAAGCCAGAATCACCTGCAGGGTATGCCGGAACCACCTCTCAGACGTGCCAGAACCCCTTGTCGGACACTCCGGAATCACCTGTCACAGGCATGCCGGAACCACCTCTCGAACGTGCCAGAATGACGTGCCAGAGACACCGGATGCACCTGCCGAGCACGCCGGAACCTCCTGTTCGACTTGCCGGAACCACCAGCCAGAGACGCCAAAATCCCCTGCCACGTAGGCCAGAATCACATGGCGGACGCTCCGGAATCTCCCGCCGGGAAGGTAGGAGCCACCTCTCAAACATACTGGAAGCACGTGCCGGACATGCCGGCACCACGTACTGGACAGACCAGAAACACCTGCCGGACCTGCCTGAACCACCTGCTGAGCACACCGGAACAACTTGCTCGACTCGCTGGAGCCACCTGCTGGACACCCCAAAATCACCAGCCAGCTATGCCAGAACCACTTGCCGTACACTCCGGAATCACCTGCTGGTTACACCAGAGCCACTTGGTGGACAATCCAGAATCACCTGCCGGACATGCCAGAACCACCTGTCACACATGCCGGAACCACCTGCCGGACACGCCGGAACCACCTCGCGGACAGACCGGAACCACCTACCAGACATGCCTGAACCACCTGCCGAGCATGCCGGAACCACCTGCCGGACACGCCAAAATCACCTGCGGGCTAGGCCAGAACCACTTGTAGGACTCTCCTGGAGCACCTGCCGGGCATGCGGGAACCACCTCTCAGACGTGCCAGAACCACGTGCGGCACATGACGGAACCCATTACCGGACAGACCGGAACCACCTGCCGGACACGCCAGAATCACCTGCCAAGAACACCGGAACCACCTGAACAGCTCGCCAGAAACACCTGCCGGACATGCCAAAATCACCTGCCGGCTACACCAGAACCTCTTGCCGGACACTCCGGAATCACCTGCCAGACATGATGCAACCAAATGTCAGACGTGCCAGAACCACGTGCCAGAGACACCGGATGCAACTGCCGAGCATGCCGGAACCTCCTGCTCAACTCGCTGTAACCACCTGCCGGGGACGCCAAAATCACCTGTCAGCTAGGCCAGAACCACGTGGCGGACTCTATGGAATCACCCGCCGGGCATGCCGGAACCAGCTCTCAGACGTGCCAGAAGCACGTGCCGGACACGCCGGAACCACCTACTAGAGAGACCGGAACCACCTGCCAGACCCGCCTGAACCACCTGCTGAGTACGCTGGAACAACCTGCTCTACTCGCTGGAGCCACCTGCTGGACACGCCAAAGTCACCTGATGGCTACGCCAGCACCACTCGGCAGACAAGCCAGAATCACCTGCAGGGTATGCCGGAACCACCTCTCAGACGTGCCAGAACCCCTTGTCGGACACTCCGGAATCACCTGTCACAGGCATGCCGGAACCACCTCTCGAACGTGCCAGAATGACGTGCCAGAGACACCGGATGCACCTGCCGAGCACGCCGGAACCTCCTGTTCGACTCGCCGGAACCACCAGCCAGAGACGCCAAAATCCCCTGCCACGTAGGCCAGAATCACATGGCGGACGCTCCGGAATCTCCCGCCGGGAAGGTAGGAGCCACCTCTCAAACATACTGGAAGCACGTGCCGGACATGCCGGCACCACGTACTGGACAGACCAGAAACACCTGCCGGACCTGCCTGAACCACCTGCTGAGCACACCGGAACAACTTGCTCGACTCGCTGGAGCCACCTGCTGGACACCCCAAAATCACCAGCCAGCTATGCCAGAACCACTTGCCGTACACTCCGGAATCACCTGCTGGTTACACCAGAGCCACTTGGTGGACAATCCAGAATCACCTGCCGGACATGCCAGAACCACCTGTCACACATGCCGGAACCACGTGCCTGACACGCCGGAACCACCTCGCGGACAGACCGGAACCACCTACCAGACATGCCTGAACCACCTGCCGAGCATGCCGGAACCACCTGCCGGACACGCCAAAATCACCTGCGGGCTAGGCCAGAACCACTTGTAGGACTCTCCTGGAGCACCTGCCGGGCATGCGGGAACCACCTCTCAGACGTGCCAGAACCACGTGCGGCACATGACGGAACCCATTACCGGACAGACCGGAACCACCTGCCGGACACGCCAGAATCACCTGCCAAGAACACCGGAACCACCTGAACAGCTCGCCAGAAACACCTGCCGGACATGCCAAAATCACCTGCCGGCTACACCAGAACCTCTTGCCGGACACTCCGGAATCACCTGCCAGACATGATGCAACCAAATGTCAGACGTGCCAGAACCACGTGCCAGAGACACCGGATGCAACTGCCGAGCATGCCGGAACCTCCTGCTCAACTCGCTGTAACCACCTGCCGGGGACGCCAAAATCACCTGTCAGCTAGGCCAGAACCACGTGGCGGACTCTATGGAATCACCCGCCGGGCATGCCGGAACCAGCTCTCAGACGTGCCAGAAGCACGTGCCGGACACGCCGGAACCACCTACTAGAGAGACCGGAACCACCTGCCAGACCCGCCTGAACCACCTGCTGAGTACGCTGGAACAACCTGCTCTACTCGCTGGAGCCACCTGCTGGACACGCCAAAGTCACCTGATGGCTACGCCAGCACCACTCGGCAGACAAGCCAGAATCACCTGCAGGGTATGCCGGAACCACCTCTCAGACGTGCCAGAACCCCTTGTCGGACACTCCGGAATCACCTGTCACAGGCATGCCGGAACCACCTCTCGAACGTGCCAGAATGACGTGCCAGAGACACCGGATGCACCTGCCGAGCACGCCGGAACCTCCTGTTCGACTCGCCGGAACCACCAGCCAGAGACGCCAAAATCCCCTGCCAGGTAGGCCAGAATCACATGGCGGACGCTCCGGAATCTCCCGCCGGGAAGGTAGGAGCCACCTCTCAAACATACTGGAAGCACGTGCCGGACATGCCGGCACCACGTACTGGACAGACCAGAAACACCTGCCGGACCTGCCTGAACCACCTGCTGAGCACACCGGAACAACTTGCTCGACTCGCTGGAGCCACCTGCTGGACACCCCAAAATCACCAGCCAGCTATGCCAGAACCACTTGCCGTACACTCCGGAATCACCTGCTGGTTACACCAGAGCCACTTGGTGGACAATCCAGAATCACCTGCCGGACATGCCAGAACCACCTGTCACACATGCCGGAACCACGTGCCTGACACGCCGGAACCACCTCGCGGACAGACCGGAACCACCTACCAGACATGCCTGAACCACCTGCCGAGCATGCCGGAACCACCTGCCGGACACGCCAAAATCACCTGCGGGCTAGGCCAGAACCACTTGTAGGACTCTCCTGGAGCACCTGCCGGGCATGCGGGAACCACCTCTCAGACGTGCCAGAACCACGTGCGGCACATGACGGAACCCATTACCGGACAGACCGGAACCACCTGCCGGACACGCCAGAATCACCTGCCAAGAACACCGGAACCACCTGAACAGCTCGCCAGAAACACCTGCCGGACATGCCAAAATCACCTGCCGGCTACACCAGAACCTCTTGCCGGACACTCCGGAATCACCTGCCAGACATGATGCAACCAAATGTCAGACGTGCCAGAACCACGTGCCAGAGACACCGGATGCAACTGCCGAGCATGCCGGAACCTCCTGCTCAACTCGCTGTAACCACCTGCCGGGGACGCCAAAATCACCTGTCAGCTAGGCCAGAACCACGTGGCGGACTCTATGGAATCACCCGCCGGGCATGCCGGAACCAGCTCTCAGACGTGCCAGAAGCACGTGCCGGACACGCCGGAACCACCTACTAGAGAGACCGGAACCACCTGCCAGACCCGCCTGAACCACCTGCTGAGTACGCTGGAACAACCTGCTCTACTCGCTGGAGCCACCTGCTGGACACGCCAAAGTCACCTGATGGCTACGCCAGCACCACTCGGCAGACAAGCCAGAATCACCTGCAGGGTATGCCGGAACCACCTCTCAGACGTGCCAGAACCCCTTGTCGGACACTCCGGAATCACCTGTCACAGGCATGCCGGAACCACCTCTCGAACGTGCCAGAATGACGTGCCAGAGACACCGGATGCACCTGCCGAGCACGCCGGAACCTCCTGTTCGACTCGCCGGAACCACCAGCCAGAGACGCCAAAATCCCCTGCCAGGTAGGCCAGAATCACATGGCGGACGCTCCGGAATCTCCCGCCGGGAAGGTAGGAGCCACCTCTCAAACATACTGGAAGCACGTGCCGGACATGCCGGCACCACGTACTGGACAGACCAGAAACACCTGCCGGACCTGCCTGAACCACCTGCTGAGCACACCGGAACAACTTGCTCGACTCGCTGGAGCCACCTGCTGGACACCCCAAAATCACCAGCCAGCTATGCCAGAACCACTTGCCGTACACTCCGGAATCACCTGCTGGTTACACCAGAGCCACTTGGTGGACAATCCAGAATCACCTGCCGGACATGCCAGAACCACCTGTCACACATGCCGGAACCACGTGCCTGACACGCCGGAACCACCTCGCGGACAGACCGGAACCACCTACCAGACATGCCTGAACCACCTGCCGAGCATGCCGGAACCACCTGCCGGACACGCCAAAATCACCTGCGGGCTAGGCCAGAACCACTTGTAGGACTCTCCTGGAGCACCTGCCGGGCATGCGGGAACCACCTCTCAGACGTGCCAGAACCACGTGCGGCACATGACGGAACCCATTACCGGACAGACCGGAACCACCTGCCGGACACGCCAGAATCACCTGCCAAGAACACCGGAACCACCTGAACAGCTCGCCAGAAACACCTGCCGGACATGCCAAAATCACCTGCCGGCTACACCAGAACCTCTTGCCGGACACTCCGGAATCACCTGCCAGACATGATGCAACCAAATGTCAGACGTGCCAGAACCACGTGCCAGAGACACCGGATGCAACTGCCGAGCATGCCGGAACCTCCTGCTCAACTCGCTGTAACCACCTGCCGGGGACGCCAAAATCACCTGTCAGCTAGGCCAGAACCACGTGGCGGACTCTATGGAATCACCCGCCGGGCATGCCGGAACCAGCTCTCAGACGTGCCAGAAGCACGTGCCGGACACGCCGGAACCACCTACTAGAGAGACCGGAACCACCTGCCAGACCCGCCTGAACCACCTGCTGAGTACGCTGGAACAACCTGCTCTACTCGCTGGAGCCACCTGCTGGACACGCCAAAGTCACCTGATGGCTACGCCAGCACCACTCGGCAGAAAAGCCAGAATCACCTGCAGGGTATGCCGGAACCACCTCTCAGACGTGCCAGAACCCCTTGTCGGACACTCCGGAATCACCTGTCACAGGCATGCCGGAACCACCTCTCGAACGTGCCAGAATGACGTGCCAGAGACACCGGATGCACCTGCCGAGCACGCCGGAACCTCCTGTTCGACTCGCCGGAACCACCAGCCAGAGACGCCAAAATCCCCTGCCACGTAGGCCAGAATCACATGGCGGACGCTCCGGAATCTCCCGCCGGGAAGGTAGGAGCCACCTCTCAAACATACTGGAAGCACGTGCCGGACATGCCGGCACCACGTACTGGACAGACCAGAAACACCTGCCGGACCTGCCTGAACCACCTGCTGAGCACACCGGAACAACTTGCTCGACTCGCTGGAGCCACCTGCTGGACACCCCAAAATCACCAGCCAGCTATGCCAGAACCACTTGCCGTACACTCCGGAATCACCTGCTGGTTACACCAGAGCCACTTGGTGGACAATCCAGAATCACCTGCCGGACATGCCAGAACCACCTGTCACACATGCCGGAACCACGTGCCTGACACGCCGGAACCACCTCGCGGACAGACCGGAACCACCTACCAGACATGCCTGAACCACCTGCCGAGCATGCCGGAACCACCTGCCGGACACGCCAAAATCACCTGCGGCCTAGGCCAGAACCACTTGTAGGACTCTCCTGGAGCACCTGCCGGGCATGCGGGAACCACCTCTCAGACGTGCCAGAACCACGTGCGGCACATGACGGAACCCATTACCGGACAGACCGGAACCACCTGCCGGACACGCCAGAATCACCTGCCAAGAACACCGGAACCACCTGAACAGCTCGCCAGAAACACCTGCCGGACATGCCAAAATCACCTGCCGGCTACACCAGAACCTCTTGCCGGACACTCCGGAATCACCTGCCAGACATGATGCAACCAAATGTCAGACGTGCCAGAACCACGTGCCAGAGACACCGGATGCAACTGCCGAGCATGCCGGAACCTCCTGCTCAACTCGCTGTAACCACCTGCCGGGGACGCCAAAATCACCTGTCAGCTAGGCCAGAACCACGTGGCGGACTCTATGGAATCACCCGCCGGGCATGCCGGAACCAGCTCTCAGACGTGCCAGAAGCACGTGCCGGACACGCTGGAACCACCTACTAGAGAGACCGGAACCACCTGCCAGACCCGCCTGAACCACCTGCTGAGTACGCTGGAACAACCTACTCTACTCGCTGGAGCCACCTGCTGGACACGCCAAAGTCACCTGATGGCTACGCCAGCACCACTCGGCAGACAAGCCAGAATCACCTGCAGGGTATGCCGGAACCACCTCTCAGACGTGCCAGAACCCCTTGTCGGACACTCCGGAATCACCTGTCAGAGGCATGCCGGAACCACCTCTCGAACGTGCCAGAATGACGTGCCAGAGACACCGGATGCACCTGCCGAGCACGCCGGAACCTCCTGTTCGACTCGCCGGAACCACCAGCCAGAGACGCCAAAATCCCCTGCCAGGTAGGCCAGAATCACATGGCGGACGCTCCGGAATCTCCCGCCGGGAAGGTAGGAGCCACCTCTCAAACATACTGGAAGCACGTGCCGGACATGCCGGCACCACGTACTGGACAGACCAGAAACACCTGCCGGACCTGCCTGAACCACCTGCTGAGTACGCTGGAACAACCTGCTCTACTCGCTGGAGCCACCTGCTGGACACGCCAAAATCACCTGATGGCTACGCCAGCACCACTCGGCAGACAAGCCAGAATCACCTGCAGGGTATGCCGGAACCACCTCTCAGACGTGCCAGAACCCCTTGTCGGACACTCCGGAATCACCTGTCACAGGCATGCCGGAACCACCTCTCGAACGTGCCAGAATGACGTGCCAGAGACACCGGATGCACCTGCCGAGCACGCCGGAACCTCCTGTTCGACTCGCCGGAACCACCAGCCAGAGACGCAAAAATCCCCTGCCACGTAGGCCAGAATCACATGGCGGACGCTCCGGAATCTCCCACCGGGAAGGTAGGAGCCACCTCTCAAACATACTGGAAGCACGTGCCGGACATGCCGGCACCACGTACTGGACAGACCAGAAACACCTGCCGGACCTGCCTGAACCACCTGCTGAGCACACCGGAACAACTTGCTCGACTCGCTGGAGCCACCTGCTGGACACCCCAAAATCACCAGCCAGCTATGCCAGAACCACTTGCCGTACACTCCGGAATCACCTGCTGGTTACACCAGAGCCACTTGGTGGACAATCCAGAATCACCTGCCGGACATGCCAGAACCACCTGTCACACATGCCGGAACCACGTGCCTGACACGCCGGAACCACCTCGCGGACAGACCGGAACCACCTACCAGACATGCCTGAACCACCTGCCGAGCATGCCGGAACCACCTGCCGGACACGCCAAAATCACCTGCGGGCTAGGCCAGAACCACTTGTAGGACTCTCCTGGAGCACCTGCCGGGCATGCGGGAACCACCTCTCAGACGTGCCAGAACCACGTGCGGCACATGACGGAACCCATTACCGGACAGACCGGAACCACCTGCCGGACACGCCAGAATCACCTGCCAAGAACACCGGAACCACCTGAACAGCTCGCCAGAAACACCTGCCGGACATGCCAAAATCACCTGCCGGCTACACCAGAACCTCTTGCCGGACACTCCGGAATCACCTGCCAGACATGATGCAACCAAATGTCAGACGTGCCAGAACCACGTGCCAGAGACACCGGATGCAACTGCCGAGCATGCCGGAACCTCCTGCTCAACTCGCTGTAACCACCTGCCGGGGACGCCAAAATCACCTGTCAGCTAGGCCAGAACCACGTGGCGGACTCTATGGAATCACCCGCCGGGCATGCCGGAACCAGCTCTCAGACGTGCCAGAAGCACGTGCCGGACACGCCGGAACCACCTACTAGAGAGACCGGAACCACCTGCCAGACCCGCCTGAACCACCTGCTGAGTACGCTGGAACAACCTGCTCTACTCGCTGGAGCCACCTGCTGGACACGCCAAAGTCACCTGATGGCTACGCCAGCACCACTCGGCAGACAAGCCAGAATCACCTGCAGGGTATGCCGGAACCACCTCTCAGACGTGCCAGAACCCCTTGTCGGACACTCCGGAATCACCTGTCACAGGCATGCCGGAACCACCTCTCGAACGTGCCAGAATGACGTGCCAGAGACACCGGATGCACCTGCCGAGCACGCCGGAACCTCCTGTTCGACTCGCCGGAACCACCAGCCAGAGACGCCAAAATCCCCTGCCACGTAGGCCAGAATCACATGGCGGACGCTCCGGAATCTCCCGCCGGGAAGGTAGGAGCCACCTCTCAAACATACTGGAAGCACGTGCCGGACATGCCGGCACCACGTACTGGACAGACCAGAAACACCTGCCGGACCTGCCTGAACCACCTGCTGAGCACACCGGAACAACTTGCTCGACTCGCTGGAGCCACCTGCTGGACACCCCAAAATCACCAGCCAGCTATGCCAGAACCACTTGCCGTACACTCCGGAATCACCTGCTGGTTACACCAGAGCCACTTGGTGGACAATCCAGAATCACCTGCCGGACATGCCAGAACCACCTGTCACACATGCCGGAACCACGTGCCTGACACGCCGGAACCACCTCGCGGACAGACCGGAACCACCTACCAGACATGCCTGAACCACCTGCCGAGCATGCCGGAACCACCTGCCGGACACGCCAAAATCACCTGCGGGCTAGGCCAGAACCACTTGTAGGACTCTCCTGGAGCACCTGCCGGGCATGCGGGAACCACCTCTCAGACGTGCCAGAACCACGTGCGGCACATGACGGAACCCATTACCGGACAGACCGGAACCACCTGCCGGACACGCCAGAATCACCTGCCAAGAACACCGGAACCACCTGAACAGCTCGCCAGAAACACCTGCCGGACATGCCAAAATCACCTGCCGGCTACACCAGAACCTCTTGCCGGACACTCCGGAATCACCTGCCAGACATGATGCAACCAAATGTCAGACGTGCCAGAACCACGTGCCAGAGACACCGGATGCAACTGCCGAGCATGCCGGAACCTCCTGCTCAACTCGCTGTAACCACCTGCCGGGGACGCCAAAATCACCTGTCAGCTAGGCCAGAACCACGTGGCGGACTCTATGGAATCACCCGCCGGGCATGCCGGAACCAGCTCTCAGACGTGCCAGAAGCACGTGCCGGACACGCCGGAACCACCTACTAGAGAGACCGGAACCACCTGCCAGACCCGCCTGAACCACCTGCTGAGTACGCTGGAACAACCTGCTCTACTCGCTGGAGCCACCTGCTGGACACGCCAAAGTCACCTGATGGCTACGCCAGCACCACTCGGCAGACAAGCCAGAATCACCTGCAGGGTATGCCGGAACCACCTCTCAGACGTGCCAGAACCCCTTGTCGGACACTCCGGAATCACCTGTCACAGGCATGCCGGAACCACCTCTCGAACGTGCCAGAATGACGTGCCAGAGACACCGGATGCACCTGCCGAGCACGCCGGAACCTCCTGTTCGACTCGCCGGAACCACCAGCCAGAGACGCCAAAATCCCCTGCCAGGTAGGCCAGAATCACATGGCGGACGCTCCGGAATCTCCCGCCGGGAAGGTAGGAACCACCTCTCAAACATACTGGAAGCACGTGCCGGACATGCCGGCACCACGTACTGGACAGACCAGAAACACCTGCCGGACCTGCCTGAACCACCTGCTGAGCACACCGGAACAACTTGCTCGACTCGCTGGAGCCACCTGCTGGACACCCCAAAATCACCAGCCAGCTATGCCAGAACCACTTGCCGTACACTCCGGAATCACCTGCTGGTTACACCAGAGCCACTTGGTGGACAATCCAGAATCACCTGCCGGACATGCCAGAACCACCTGTCACACATGCCGGAACCACGTGCCTGACACGCCGGAACCACCTCGCGGACAGACCGGAACCACCTACCAGACATGCCTGAACCACCTGCCGAGCATGCCGGAACCACCTGCCGGACACGCCAAAATCACCTGCGGGCTAGGCCAGAACCACTTGTAGGACTCTCCTGGAGCACCTGCCGGGCATGCGGGAACCACCTCTCAGACGTGCCAGAACCACGTGCGGCACATGACGGAACCCATTACCGGACAGACCGGAACCACCTGCCGGACACGCCAGAATCACCTGCCAAGAACACCGGAACCACCTGAACAGCTCGCCAGAAACACCTGCCGGACATGCCAAAATCACCTGCCGGCTACACCAGAACCTCTTGCCGGACACTCCGGAATCACCTGCCAGACATGATGCAACCAAATGTCAGACGTGCCAGAACCACGTGCCAGAGACACCGGATGCAACTGCCGAGCATGCCGGAACCTCCTGCTCAACTCGCTGTAACCACCTGCCGGGGACGCCAAAATCACCTGTCAGCTAGGCCAGAACCACGTGGCGGACTCTATGGAATCACCCGCCGGGCATGCCGGAACCAGCTCTCAGACGTGCCAGAAGCACGTGCCGGACACGCCGGAACCACCTACTAGAGAGACCGGAACCACCTGCCAGACCCGCCTGAACCACCTGCTGAGTACGCTGGAACAACCTGCTCTACTCGCTGGAGCCACCTGCTGGACACGCCAAAGTCACCTGATGGCTACGCCAGCACCACTCGGCAGACAAGCCAGAATCACCTGCAGGGTATGCCGGAACCACCTCTCAGACGTGCCAGAACCCCTTGTCGGACACTCCGGAATCACCTGTCACAGGCATGCCGGAACCACCTCTCGAACGTGCCAGAATGACGTGCCAGAGACACCGGATGCACCTGCCGAGCACGCCGGAACCTCCTGTTCGACTCGCCGGAACCACCAGCCAGAGACGCCAAAATCCCCTGCCACGTAGGCCAGAATCACATGGCGGACGCTCCGGAATCTCCCGCCGGGAAGGTAGGAGCCACCTCTCAAACATACTGGAAGCACGTGCCGGACATGCCGGCACCACGTACTGGACAGACCAGAAACACCTGCCGGACCTGCCTGAACCACCTGCTGAGCACACCGGAACAACTTGCTCGACTCGCTGGAGCCACCTGCTGGACACCCCAAAATCACCAGCCAGCTATGCCAGAACCACTTGCCGTACACTCCGGAATCACCTGCTGGTTACACCAGAGCCACTTGGTGGACAATCCAGAATCACCTGCCGGACATGCCAGAACCACCTGTCACACATGCCGGAACCACGTGCCTGACACGCCGGAACCACCTCGCGGACAGACCGGAACCACCTACCAGACATGCCTGAACCACCTGCCGAGCATGCCGGAACCACCTGCCGGACACGCCAAAATCACCTGCGGGCTAGGCCAGAACCACTTGTAGGACTCTCCTGGAGCACCTGCCGGGCATGCGGGAACCACCTCTCAGACGTGCCAGAACCACGTGCGGCACATGACGGAACCCATTACCGGACAGACCGGAACCACCTGCCGGACACGCCAGAATCACCTGCCAAGAACACCGGAACCACCTGAACAGCTCGCCAGAAACACCTGCCGGACATGCCAAAATCACCTGCCGGCTACACCAGAACCTCTTGCCGGACACTCCGGAATCACCTGCCAGACATGATGCAACCAAATGTCAGACGTGCCAGAACCACGTGCCAGAGACACCGGATGCAACTGCCGAGCATGCCGGAACCTCCTGCTCAACTCGCTGTAACCACCTGCCGGGGACGCCAAAATCACCTGTCAGCTAGGCCAGAACCACGTGGCGGACTCTATGGAATCACCCGCCGGGCATGCCGGAACCAGCTCTCAGACGTGCCAGAAGCACGTGCCGGACACGCCGGAACCACCTACTAGAGAGACCGGAACCACCTGCCAGACCCGCCTGAACCACCTGCTGAGTACGCTGGAACAACCTGCTCTACTCGCTGGAGCCACCTGCTGGACACGCCAAAGTCACCTGATGGCTACGCCAGCACCACTCGGCAGACAAGCCAGAATCACCTGCAGGGTATGCCGGAACCACCTCTCAGACGTGCCAGAACCCCTTGTCGGACACTCCGGAATCACCTGTCACAGGCATGCCGGAACCACCTCTCGAACGTGCCAGAATGACGTGCCAGAGACACCGGATGCACCTGCCGAGCACGCCGGAACCTCCTGTTCGACTCGCCGGAACCACCAGCCAGAGACGCCAAAATCCCCTGCCACGTAGGCCAGAATCACATGGCGGACGCTCCGGAATCTCCCGCCGGGAAGGTAGGAGCCACCTCTCAAACATACTGGAAGCACGTGCCGGACATGCCGGCACCACGTACTGGACAGACCAGAAACACCTGCCGGACCTGCCTGAACCACCTGCTGAGCACACCGGAACAACTTGCTCGACTCGCTGGAGCCACCTGCTGGACACCCCAAAATCACCAGCCAGCTATGCCAGAACCACTTGCCGTACACTCCGGAATCACCTGCTGGTTACACCAGAGCCACTTGGTGGACAATCCAGAATCACCTGCCGGACATGCCAGAACCACCTGTCACACATGCCGGAACCACGTGCCTGACACGCCGGAACCACCTCGCGGACAGACCGGAACCACCTACCAGACATGCCTGAACCACCTGCCGAGCATGCCGGAACCACCTGCCGGACACGCCAAAATCACCTGCGGGCTAGGCCAGAACCACTTGTAGGACTCTCCTGGAGCACCTGCCGGGCATGCGGGAACCACCTCTCAGACGTGCCAGAACCACGTGCGGCACATGACGGAACCCATTACCGGACAGACCGGAACCACCTGCCGGACACGCCAGAATCACCTGCCAAGAACACCGGAACCACCTGAACAGCTCGCCAGAAACACCTGCCGGACATGCCAAAATCCCCTGCCGGCTACACCAGAACCTCTTGCCGGACACTCCGGAATCACCTGCCAGACATGATGCAACCAAATGTCAGACGTGCCAGAACCACGTGCCAGAGACACCGGATGCAACTGCCGAGCATGCCGGAACCTCCTGCTCAACTCGCTGTAACCACCTGCCGGGGACGCCAAAATCACCTGTCAGCTAGGCCAGAACCACGTGGCGGACTCTATGGAATCACCCGCCGGGCATGCCGGAACCAGCTCTCAGACGTGCCAGAAGCACGTGCCGGACACGCCGGAACCACCTACTAGAGAGACCGGAACCACCTGCCAGACCCGCCTGAACCACCTGCTGAGTACGCTGGAACAACCTGCTCTACTCGCTGGAGCCACCTGCTGGACACGCCAAAGTCACCTGATGGCTACGCCAGCACCACTCGGCAGACAAGCCAGAATCACCTGCAGGGTATGCCGGAACCACCTCTCAGACGTGCCAGAACCCCTTGTCGGACACTCCGGAATCACCTGTCACAGGCATGCCGGAACCACCTCTCGAACGTGCCAGAATGACGTGCCAGAGACACCGGATGCACCTGCCGAGCACGCCGGAACCTCCTGTTCGACTCGCCGGAACCACCAGCCAGAGACGCCAAAATCCCCTGCCACGTAGGCCAGAATCACATGGCGGACGCTCCGGAATCTCCCGCCGGGAAGGTAGGAGCCACCTCTCAAACATACTGGAAGCACGTGCCGGACATGCCGGCACCACGTACTGGACAGACCAGAAACACCTGCCGGACCTGCCTGAACCACCTGCTGAGCACACCGGAACAACTTGCTCGACTCGCTGGAGCCACCTGCTGGACACCCCAAAATCACCAGCCAGCTATGCCAGAACCACTTGCCGTACACTCCGGAATCACCTGCTGGTTACACCAGAGCCACTTGGTGGACAATCCAGAATCACCTGCCGGACATGCCAGAACCACCTGTCACACATGCCGGAACCACGTGCCTGACACGCCGGAACCACCTCGCGGACAGACCGGAACCACCTACCAGACATGCCTGAACCACCTGCCGAGCATGCCGGAACCACCTGCCGGACACGCCAAAATCACCTGCGGGCTAGGCCAGAACCACTTGTAGGACTCTCCTGGAGCACCTGCCGGGCATGCGGGAACCACCTCTCAGACGTGCCAGAACCACGTGCGGCACATGACGGAACCCATTACCGGACAGACCGGAACCACCTGCCGGACACGCCAGAATCACCTGCCAAGAACACCGGAACCACCTGAACAGCTCGCCAGAAACACCTGCCGGACATGCCAAAATCCCCTGCCGGCTACACCAGAACCTCTTGCCGGACACTCCGGAATCACCTGCCAGACATGATGCAACCAAATGTCAGACGTGCCAGAACCACGTGCCAGAGACACCGGATGCAACTGCCGAGCATGCCGGAACCTCCTGCTCAACTCGCTGTAACCACCTGCCGGGGACGCCAAAATCACCTGTCAGCTAGGCCAGAACCACGTGGCGGACTCTATGGAATCACCCGCCGGGCATGCCGGAACCAGCTCTCAGACGTGCCAGAAGCACGTGCCGGACACGCCGGAACCACCTACTAGAGAGACCGGAACCACCTGCCAGACCCGCCTGAACCACCTGCTGAGTACGCTGGAACAACCTGCTCTACTCGCTGGAGCCACCTGCTGGACACGCCAAAGTCACCTGATGGCTACGCCAGCACCACTCGGCAGACAAGCCAGAATCACCTGCAGGGTATGCCGGAACCACCTCTCAGACGTGCCAGAACCCCTTGTCGGACACTCCGGAATCACCTGTCACAGGCATGCCGGAACCACCTCTCGAACGTGCCAGAATGACGTGCCAGAGACACCGGATGCACCTGCCGAGCACGCCGGAACCTCCTGTTCGACTCGCCGGAACCACCAGCCAGAGACGCCAAAATCCCCTGCCACGTAGGCCAGAATCACATGGCGGACGCTCCGGAATCTCCCGCCGGGAAGGTAGGAGCCACCTCTCAAACATACTGGAAGCACGTGCCGGACATGCCGGCACCACGTACTGGACAGACCAGAAACACCTGCCGGACCTGCCTGAACCACCTGCTGAGCACACCGGAACAACTTGCTCGACTCGCTGGAGCCACCTGCTGGACACCCCAAAATCACCAGCCAGCTATGCCAGAACCACTTGCCGTACACTCCGGAATCACCTGCTGGTTACACCAGAGCCACTTGGTGGACAATCCAGAATCACCTGCCGGACATGCCAGAACCACCTGTCACACATGCCGGAACCACGTGCCTGACACGCCGGAACCACCTCGCGGACAGACCGGAACCACCTACCAGACATGCCTGAACCACCTGCCGAGCATGCCGGAACCACCTGCCGGACACGCCAAAATCACCTGCGGGCTAGGCCAGAACCACTTGTAGGACTCTCCTGGAGCACCTGCCGGGCATGTGGGAACCACCTCTCAGACGTGCCAGAACCACGTGCGGCACATGACGGAACCCATTACCGGACAGACCGGAACCACCTGCCGGACACGCCAGAATCACCTGCCAAGAACACCGGAACCACCTGAACAGCTCGCCAGAAACACCTGCCGGACATGCCAAAATCCCCTGCCGGCTACACCAGAACCTCTTGCCGGACACTCCGGAATCACCTGCCAGACATGATGCAACCAAATGTCAGACGTGCCAGAACCACGTGCCAGAGACACCGGATGCAACTGCCGAGCATGCCGGAACCTCCTGCTCAACTCGCTGTAACCACCTGCCGGGGACGCCAAAATCACCTGTCAGCTAGGCCAGAACCACGTGGCGGACTCTATGGAATCACCCGCCGGGCATGCCGGAACCAGCTCTCAGACGTGCCAGAAGCACGTGCCGGACACGCCGGAACCACCTACTAGAGAGACCGGAACCACCTGCCAGACCCGCCTGAACCACCTGCTGAGTACGCTGGAACAACCTGCTCTACTCGCTGGAGCCACCTGCTGGACACGCCAAAGTCACCTGATGGCTACGCCAGCACCACTCGGCAGACAAGCCAGAATCACCTGCAGGGTATGCCGG
This sequence comes from Equus asinus, assembly GCF_041296235.1. Taxonomy (NCBI): domain Eukaryota; kingdom Metazoa; phylum Chordata; class Mammalia; order Perissodactyla; family Equidae; genus Equus; species Equus asinus. The sequence goes on from NC_091818.1 coordinate 2,116,356, forward strand.
AACCACCTCTCAGACGTGCCAGAACCCCTTGTCGGACACTCCGGAATCACCTGTCACAGGCATGCCGGAACCACCTCTCGAACGTGCCAGAATGACGTGCCAGAGACACCGGATGCACCTGCCGAGCACGCCGGAACCTCCTGTTCGACTCGCCGGAACCACCAGCCAGAGACGCCAAAATCCCCTGCCACGTAGGCCAGAATCACATGGCGGACGCTCCGGAATCTCCCGCCGGGAAGGTAGGAGCCACCTCTCAAACATACTGGAAGCACGTGCCGGACATGCCGGCACCACGTACTGGACAGACCAGAAACACCTGCCGGACCTGCCTGAACCACCTGCTGAGCACACCGGAACAACTTGCTCGACTCGCTGGAGCCACCTGCTGGACACCCCAAAATCACCAGCCAGCTATGCCAGAACCACTTGCCGTACACTCCGGAATCACCTGCTGGTTACACCAGAGCCACTTGGTGGACAATCCAGAATCACCTGCCGGACATGCCAGAACCACCTGTCACACATGCCGGAACCACGTGCCTGACACGCCGGAACCACCTCGCGGACAGACCGGAACCACCTACCAGACATGCCTGAACCACCTGCCGAGCATGCCGGAACCACCTGCCGGACACGCCAAAATCACCTGCGGGCTAGGCCAGAACCACTTGTAGGACTCTCCTGGAGCACCTGCCGGGCATGCGGGAACCACCTCTCAGACGTGCCAGAACCACGTGCGGCACATGACGGAACCCATTACCGGACAGACCGGAACCACCTGCCGGACACGCCAGAATCACCTGCCAAGAACACCGGAACCACCTGAACAGCTCGCCAGAAACACCTGCCGGACATGCCAAAATCCCCTGCCGGCTACACCAGAACCTCTTGCCGGACACTCCGGAATCACCTGCCAGACATGATGCAACCAAATGTCAGACGTGCCAGAACCACGTGCCAGAGACACCGGATGCAACTGCCGAGCATGCCGGAACCTCCTGCTCAACTCGCTGTAACCACCTGCCGGGGACGCCAAAATCACCTGTCAGCTAGGCCAGAACCACGTGGCGGACTCTATGGAATCACCCGCCGGGCATGCCGGAACCAGCTCTCAGACGTGCCAGAAGCACGTGCCGGACACGCCGGAACCACCTACTAGAGAGACCGGAACCACCTGCCAGACCCGCCTGAACCACCTGCTGAGTACGCTGGAACAACCTGCTCTACTCGCTGGAGCCACCTGCTGGACACGCCAAAGTCACCTGATGGCTACGCCAGCACCACTCGGCAGACAAGCCAGAATCACCTGCAGGGTATGCCGGAACCACCTCTCAGACGTGCCAGAACCCCTTGTCGGACACTCCGGAATCACCTGTCACAGGCATGCCGGAACCACCTCTCGAACGTGCCAGAATGACGTGCCAGAGACACCGGATGCACCTGCCGAGCACGCCGGAACCTCCTGTTCGACTCGCCGGAACCACCAGCCAGAGACGCCAAAATCCCCTGCCACGTAGGCCAGAATCACATGGCGGACGCTCCGGAATCTCCCGCCGGGAAGGTAGGAGCCACCTCTCAAACATACTGGAAGCACGTGCCGGACATGCCGGCACCACGTACTGGACAGACCAGAAACACCTGCCGGACCTGCCTGAACCACCTGCTGAGCACACCGGAACAACTTGCTCGACTCGCTGGAGCCACCTGCTGGACACCCCAAAATCACCAGCCAGCTATGCCAGAACCACTTGCCGTACACTCCGGAATCACCTGCTGGTTACACCAGAGCCACTTGGTGGACAATCCAGAATCACCTGCCGGACATGCCAGAACCACCTGTCACACATGCCGGAACCACGTGCCTGACACGCCGGAACCACCTCGCGGACAGACCGGAACCACCTACCAGACATGCCTGAACCACCTGCCGAGCATGCCGGAACCACCTGCCGGACACGCCAAAATCACCTGCGGGCTAGGCCAGAACCACTTGTAGGACTCTCCTGGAGCACCTGCCGGGCATGTGGGAACCACCTCTCAGACGTGCCAGAACCACGTGCGGCACATGACGGAACCCATTACCGGACAGACCGGAACCACCTGCCGGACACGCCAGAATCACCTGCCAAGAACACCGGAACCACCTGAACAGCTCGCCAGAAACACCTGCCGGACATGCCAAAATCCCCTGCCGGCTACACCAGAACCTCTTGCCGGACACTCCGGAATCACCTGCCAGACATGATGCAACCAAATGTCAGACGTGCCAGAACCACGTGCCAGAGACACCGGATGCAACTGCCGAGCATGCCGGAACCTCCTGCTCAACTCGCTGTAACCACCTGCCGGGGACGCCAAAATCACCTGTCAGCTAGGCCAGAACCACGTGGCGGACTCTATGGAATCACCCGCCGGGCATGCCGGAACCAGCTCTCAGACGTGCCAGAAGCACGTGCCGGACACGCCGGAACCACCTACTAGAGAGACCGGAACCACCTGCCAGACCCGCCTGAACCACCTGCTGAGTACGCTGGAACAACCTGCTCTACTCGCTGGAGCCACCTGCTGGACACGCCAAAGTCACCTGATGGCTACGCCAGCACCACTCGGCAGACAAGCCAGAATCACCTGCAGGGTATGCCGGAACCACCTCTCAGACGTGCCAGAACCCCTTGTCGGACACTCCGGAATCACCTGTCACAGGCATGCCGGAACCACCTCTCGAACGTGCCAGAATGACGTGCCAGAGACACCGGATGCACCTGCCGAGCACGCCGGAACCTCCTGTTCGACTCGCCGGAACCACCAGCCAGAGACGCCAAAATCCCCTGCCACGTAGGCCAGAATCACATGGCGGACGCTCCGGAATCTCCCGCCGGGAAGGTAGGAGCCACCTCTCAAACATACTGGAAGCACGTGCCGGACATGCCGGCACCACGTACTGGACAGACCAGAAACACCTGCCGGACCTGCCTGAACCACCTGCTGAGCACACCGGAACAACTTGCTCGACTCGCTGGAGCCACCTGCTGGACACCCCAAAATCACCAGCCAGCTATGCCAGAACCACTTGCCGTACACTCCGGAATCACCTGCTGGTTACACCAGAGCCACTTGGTGGACAATCCAGAATCACCTGCCGGACATGCCAGAACCACCTGTCACACATGCCGGAACCACGTGCCTGACACGCCGGAACCACCTCGCGGACAGACCGGAACCACCTACCAGACATGCCTGAACCACCTGCCGAGCATGCCGGAACCACCTGCCGGACACGCCAAAATCACCTGCAGGCTAGGCCAGAACCACTTGTAGGACTCTCCTGGAGCACCTGCCGGGCATGCGGGAACCACCTCTCAGACGTGCCAGAACCACGTGCGGCACATGACGGAACCCATTACCGGACAGACCGGAACCACCTGCCGGACACGCCAGAATCACCTGCCAAGAACACCGGAACCACCTGAACAGCTCGCCAGAAACACCTGCCGGACATGCCAAAATCCCCTGCCGGCTACACCAGAACCTCTTGCCGGACACTCCGGAATCACCTGCCAGACATGATGCAACCAAATGTCAGACGTGCCAGAACCACGTGCCAGAGACACCGGATGCAACTGCCGAGCATGCCGGAACCTCCTGCTCAACTCGCTGTAACCACCTGCCGGGGACGCCAAAATCACCTGTCAGCTAGGCCAGAACCACGTGGCGGACTCTATGGAATCACCCGCCGGGCATGCCGGAACCAGCTCTCAGACGTGCCAGAAGCACGTGCCGGACACGCCGGAACCACCTACTAGAGAGACCGGAACCACCTGCCAGACCCGCCTGAACCACCTGCTGAGTACGCTGGAACAACCTGCTCTACTCGCTGGAGCCACCTGCTGGACACGCCAAAGTCACCTGATGGCTACGCCAGCACCACTCAGCAGACAAGCCAGAATCACCTGCAGGGTATGCCGGAACCACCTCTCAGACGTGCCAGAACCCCTTGTCGGACACTCCGGAATCACCTGTCACAGGCATGCCGGAACCACCTCTCGAACGTGCCAGAATGACGTGCCAGAGACACCGGATGCACCTGCCGAGCACGCCGGAACCTCCTGTTCGACTCGCCGGAACCACCAGCCAGAGACGCCAAAATCCCCTGCCAGGTAGGCCAGAATCACATGGCGGACGCTCCGGAATCTCCCGCCGGGAAGGTAGGAGCCACCTCTCAAACATACTGGAAGCACGTGCCGGACATGCCGGCACCACGTACTGGACAGACCAGAAACACCTGCCGGACCTGCCTGAACCACCTGCTGAGCACACCGGAACAACTTGCTCGACTCGCTGGAGCCACCTGCTGGACACCCCAAAATCACCAGCCAGCTATGCCAGAACCACTTGCCGTACACTCCGGAATCACCTGCTGGTTACACCAGAGCCACTTGGTGGACAATCCAGAATCACCTGCCGGACATGCCAGAACCACCTGTCACACATGCCGGAACCACGTGCCTGACACGCCGGAACCACCTCGCGGACAGACCGGAACCACCTACCAGACATGCCTGAACCACCTGCCGAGCATGCCGGAACCACCTGCCGGACACGCCAAAATCACCTGCGGGCTAGGCCAGAACCACTTGTAGGACTCTCCTGGAGCACCTGCCGGGCATGCGGGAACCACCTCTCAGACGTGCCAGAACCACGTGCGGCACATGACGGAACCCATTACCGGACAGACCGGAACCACCTGCCGGACACGCCAGAATCACCTGCCAAGAACACCGGAACCACCTGAACAGCTCGCCAGAAACACCTGCCGGACATGCCAAAATCACCTGCCGGCTACACCAGAACCTCTTGCCGGACACTCCGGAATCACCTGCCAGACATGATGCAACCAAATGTCAGACGTGCCAGAACCACGTGCCAGAGACACCGGATGCAACTGCCGAGCATGCCGGAACCTCCTGCTCAACTCGCTGTAACCACCTGCCGGGGACGCCAAAATCACCTGTCAGCTAGGCCAGAACCACGTGGCGGACTCTATGGAATCACCCGCCGGGCATGCCGGAACCAGCTCTCAGACGTGCCAGAAGCACGTGCCGGACACGCCGGAACCACCTACTAGAGAGACCGGAACCACCTGCCAGACCCGCCTGAACCACCTGCTGAGTACGCTGGAACAACCTGCTCTACTCGCTGGAGCCACCTGCTGGACACGCCAAAGTCACCTGATGGCTACGCCAGCACCACTCGGCAGACAAGCCAGAATCACCTGCAGGGTATGCCGGAACCACCTCTCAGACGTGCCAGAACCCCTTGTCGGACACTCCGGAATCACCTGTCACAGGCATGCCGGAACCACCTCTCGAACGTGCCAGAATGACGTGCCAGAGACACCGGATGCACCTGCCGAGCACGCCGGAACCTCCTGTTCGACTCGCCGGAACCACCAGCCAGAGACGCCAAAATCCCCTGCCACGTAGGCCAGAATCACATGGCGGACGCTCCGGAATCTCCCGCCGGGAAGGTAGGAGCCACCTCTCAAACATACTGGAAGCACGTGCCGGACATGCCGGCACCACGTACTGGACAGACCAGAAACACCTGCCGGACCTGCCTGAACCACCTGCTGAGCACACCGGAACAACTTGCTCGACTCGCTGGAGCCACCTGCTGGACACCCCAAAATCACCAGCCAGCTATGCCAGAACCACTTGCCGTACACTCCGGAATCACCTGCTGGTTACACCAGAGCCACTTGGTGGACAATCCAGAATCACCTGCCGGACATGCCAGAACCACCTGTCACACATGCCGGAACCACGTGCCTGACACGCCGGAACCACCTCGCGGACAGACCGGAACCACCTACCAGACATGCCTGAACCACCTGCCGAGCATGCCGGAACCACCTGCCGGACACGCCAAAATCACCTGCGGGCTAGGCCAGAACCACTTGTAGGACTCTCCTGGAGCACCTGCCGGGCATGCGGGAACCACCTCTCAGACGTGCCAGAACCACGTGCGGCACATGACGGAACCCATTACCGGACAGACCGGAACCACCTGCCGGACACGCCAGAATCACCTGCCAAGAACACCGGAACCACCTGAACAGCTCGCCAGAAACACCTGCCGGACATGCCAAAATCACCTGCCGGCTACACCAGAACCTCTTGCCGGACACTCCGGAATCACCTGCCAGACATGATGCAACCAAATGTCAGACGTGCCAGAACCACGTGCCAGAGACACCGGATGCAACTGCCGAGCATGCCGGAACCTCCTGCTCAACTCGCTGTAACCACCTGCCGGGGACGCCAAAATCACCTGTCAGCTAGGCCAGAACCACGTGGCGGACTCTATGGAATCACCCGCCGGGCATGCCGGAACCAGCTCTCAGACGTGCCAGAAGCACGTGCCGGACACGCCGGAACCACCTACTAGAGAGACCGGAACCACCTGCCAGACCCGCCTGAACCACCTGCTGAGTACGCTGGAACAACCTGCTCTACTCGCTGGAGCCACCTGCTGGACACGCCAAAGTCACCTGATGGCTACGCCAGCACCACTCAGCAGACAAGCCAGAATCACCTGCAGGGTATGCCGGAACCACCTCTCAGACGTGCCAGAACCCCTTGTCGGACACTCCGGAATCACCTGTCACAGGCATGCCGGAACCACCTCTCGAACGTGCCAGAATGACGTGCCAGAGACACCGGATGCACCTGCCGAGCACGCCGGAACCTCCTGTTCGACTCGCCGGAACCACCAGCCAGAGACGCCAAAATCCCCTGCCAGGTAGGCCAGAATCACATGGCGGACGCTCCGGAATCTCCCGCCGGGAAGGTAGGAGCCACCTCTCAAACATACTGGAAGCACGTGCCGGACATGCCGGCACCACGTACTGGACAGACCAGAAACACCTGCCGGACCTGCCTGAACCACCTGCTGAGCACACCGGAACAACTTGCTCGACTCGCTGGAGCCACCTGCTGGACACCCCAAAATCACCAGCCAGCTATGCCAGAACCACTTGCCGTACACTCCGGAATCACCTGCTGGTTATACCAGAGCCACTTGGTGGACAATCCAGAATCACCTGCCGGACATGCCAGAACCACCTGTCACACATGTCGGAACCACGTGCCTGACACGCCGGAACCACCTCGCGGACAGACCGGAACCACCTACCAGACATGCCTGAACCACCTGCCGAGCATGCCGGAACCACCTGCCGGACACGCCAAAATCACCTGCGGGCTAGGCCAGAACCACTTGTAGGACTCTCCTGGAGCACCTGCCGGGCATGCGGGAACCACCTCTCAGACGTGCCAGAACCACGTGCGGCACATGACGGAACCCATTACCGGACAGACCGGAACCACCTGCCGGACACGCCAGAATCACCTGCCAAGAACACCGGAACCACCTGAACAGCTCGCCAGAAACACCTGCCGGACATGCCAAAATCACCTGCCGGCTACACCAGAACCTCTTGCCGGACACTCCGGAATCACCTGCCAGACATGATGCAACCAAATGTCAGACGTGCCAGAACCACGTGCCAGAGACACCGGATGCAACTGCCGAGCATGCCGGAACCTCCTGCTCAACTCGCTGTAACCACCTGCCGGGGACGCCAAAATCACCTGTCAGCTAGGCCAGAACCACGTGGCGGACTCTATGGAATCACCCGCCGGGCATGCCGGAACCAGCTCTCAGACGTGCCAGAAGCACGTGCCGGACACGCCGGAACCACCTACTAGAGAGACCGGAACCACCTGCCAGACCCGCCTGAACCACCTGCTGAGTACGCTGGAACAACCTGCTCTACTCGCTGGAGCCACCTGCTGGACACGCCAAAGTCACCTGATGGCTACGCCAGCACCACTCGGCAGACAAGCCAGAATCACCTGCAGGGTATGCCGGAACCACCTCTCAGACGTGCCAGAACCCCTTGTCGGACACTCCGGAATCACCTGTCACAGGCATGCCGGAACCACCTCTCGAACGTGCCAGAATGACGTGCCAGAGACACCGGATGCACCTGCCGAGCACGCCGGAACCTCCTGTTCGACTCGCCGGAACCACCAGCCAGAGACGCCAAAATCCCCTGCCAGGTAGGCCAGAATCACATGGCGGACGCTCCGGAATCTCCCGCCGGGAAGGTATTAACCACCTCTCAAACATACTGGAAGCACGTGCCGGACATGCCGGCACCACGTACTGGACAGACCAGAAACACCTGCCGGACCTGCCTGAACCACCTGCTGAGCACACCGGAACAACTTGCTCGACTCGCTGGAGCCACCTGCTGGACACCCCAAAATCACCAGCCAGCTATGCCAGAACCACTTGCCGTACACTCCGGAATCACCTGCTGGTTACACCAGAGCCACTTGGTGGACAATCCAGAATCACCTGCCGGACATGCCAGAACCACCTGTCACACATGCCGGAACCACGTGCCTGACACGCCGGAACCACCTCGCGGACAGACCGGAACCACCTACCAGACATGCCTGAACCACCTGCCGAGCATGCCGGAACCACCTGCCGGACACGCCAAAATCACCTGCGGGCTAGGCCAGAACCACTTGTAGGACTCTCCTGGAGCACCTGCCGGGCATGCGGGAACCACCTCTCAGACGTGCCAGAACCACGTGCGGCACATGACGGAACCCATTACCGGACAGACCGGAACCACCTGCCGGACACGCCAGAATCACCTGCCAAGAACACCGGAACCACCTGAACAGCTCGCCAGAAACACCTGCCGGACATGCCAAAATCACCTGCCGGCTACACCAGAACCTCTTGCCGGACACTCCGGAATCACCTGCCAGACATGATGCAACCAAATGTCAGACGTGCCAGAACCACGTGCCAGAGACACCGGATGCAACTGCCGAGCATGCCGGAACCTCCTGCTCAACTCGCTGTAACCACCTGCCGGGGACGCCAAAATCACCTGTCAGCTAGGCCAGAACCACGTGGCGGACTCTATGGAATCACCCGCCGGGCATGCCGGAACCAGCTCTCAGACGTGCCAGAAGCACGTGCCGGACACGCCGGAACCACCTACTAGAGAGACCGGAACCACCTGCCAGACCCGCCTGAACCACCTGCTGAGTACGCTGGAACAACCTGCTCTACTCGCTGGAGCCACCTGCTGGACACGCCAAAGTCACCTGATGGCTACGCCAGCACCACTCGGCAGACAAGCCAGAATCACCTGCAGGGTATGCCGGAACCACCTCTCAGACGTGCCAGAACCCCTTGTCGGACACTCCGGAATCACCTGTCACAGGCATGCCGGAACCACCTCTCGAACGTGCCAGAATGACGTGCCAGAGACACCGGATGCACCTGCCGAGCACGCCGGAACCTCCTGTTCGACTCGCCGGAACCACCAGCCAGAGACGCCAAAATCCCCTGCCAGGTAGGCCAGAATCACATGGCGGACGCTCCGGAATCTCCCGCCGGGAAGGTAGGAACCACCTCTCAAACATACTGGAAGCACGTGCCGGACATGCCGGCACCACGTACTGGACAGACCAGAAACACCTGCCGGACCTGCCTGAACCACCTGCTGAGCACACCGGAACAACTTGCTCGACTCGCTGGAGCCACCTGCTGGACACCCCAAAATCACCAGCCAGCTATGCCAGAACCACTTGCCGTACACTCCGGAATCACCTGCTGGTTACACCAGAGCCACTTGGTGGACAATCCAGAATCACCTGCCGGACATGCCAGAACCACCTGTCACACATGCCGGAACCACCTGCCGGACACGCCGGAACCACCTCGCGGACAGACCGGAACCACCTACCAGACATGCCTGAACCACCTGCCGAGCATGCCGGAACCACCTGCCGGACACGCCAAAATCACCTGCGGGCTAGGCCAGAACCACTTGTAGGACTCTCCTGGAGCACCTGCCGGGCATGCGGGAACCACCTCTCAGACGTGCCAGAACCACGTGCGGCACATGACGGAACCCATTACCGGACAGACCGGAACCACCTGCCGGACACGCCAGAATCACCTGCCAAGAACACCGGAACCACCTGAACAGCTCGCCAGAAACACCTGCCGGACATGCCAAAATCACCTGCCGGCTACACCAGAACCTCTTGCCGGACACTCCGGAATCACCTGCCAGACATGATGCAACCAAATGTCAGACGTGCCAGAACCACGTGCCAGAGACACCGGATGCAACTGCCGAGCATGCCGGAACCTCCTGCTCAACTCGCTGTAACCACCTGCCGGGGACGCCAAAATCACCTGTCAGCTAGGCCAGAACCACGTGGCGGACTCTATGGAATCACCCGCCGGGCATGCCGGAACCAGCTCTCAGACGTGCCAGAAGCACGTGCCGGACACGCCGGAACCACCTACTAGAGAGACCGGAACCACCTGCCAGACCCGCCTGAACCACCTGCTGAGTACGCTGGAACAACCTGCTCTACTCGCTGGAGCCACCTGCTGGACACGCCAAAGTCACCTGATGGCTACGCCAGCACCACTCGGCAGACAAGCCAGAATCACCTGCAGGGTATGCCGGAACCACCTCTCAGACGTGCCAGAACCCCTTGTCGGACACTCCGGAATCACCTGTCACAGGCATGCCGGAACCACCTCTCGAACGTGCCAGAATGACGTGCCAGAGACACCGGATGCACCTGCCGAGCACGCCGGAACCTCCTGTTCGACTCGCCGGAACCACCAGCCAGAGACGCCAAAATCCCCTGCCAGGTAGGCCAGAATCACATGGCGGACGCTCCGGAATCTCCCGCCGGGAAGGTAGGAGCCACCTCTCAAACATACTGGAAGCACGTGCCGGACATGCCGGCACCACGTACTGGACAGACCAGAAACACCTGCCGGACCTGCCTGAACCACCTGCTGAGCACACCGGAACAACTTGCTCGACTCGCTGGAGCCACCTGCTGGACACCCCAAAATCACCAGCCAGCTATGCCAGAACCACTTGCCGTACACTCCGGAATCACCTGCTGGTTACACCAGAGCCACTTGGTGGACAATCCAGAATCACCTGCCGGACATGCCAGAACCACCTGTCACACATGCCGGAACCACGTGCCGGACACGCCGGAACCACCTCGCGGACAGACCGGAACCACCTACCAGACATGCCTGAACCACCTGCCGAGCATGCCGGAACCACCTGCCGGACACGCCAAAATCACCTGCGGGCTAGGCCAGAACCACTTGTAGGACTCTCCTGGAGCACCTGCCGGGCATGCGGGAACCACCTCTCAGACGTGCCAGAACCACGTGCGGCACATGACGGAACCCATTACCGGACAGACCGGAACCACCTGCCGGACACGCCAGAATCACCTGCCAAGAACACCGGAACCACCTGAACAGCTCGCCAGAAACACCTGCCGGACATGCCAAAATCACCTGCCGGCTACACCAGAACCTCTTGCCGGACACTCCGGAATCACCTGCCAGACATGATGCAACCAAATGTCAGACGTGCCAGAACCACGTGCCAGAGACACCGGATGCAACTGCCGAGCATGCCGGAACCTCCTGCTCAACTCGCTGTAACCACCTGCCGGGGACGCCAAAATCACCTGTCAGCTAGGCCAGAACCACGTGGCGGACTCTATGGAATCACCCGCCGGGCATGCCGGAACCAGCTCTCAGACGTGCCAGAAGCACGTGCCGGACACGCCGGAACCACCTACTAGAGAGACCGGAACCACCTGCCAGACCCGCCTGAACCACCTGCTGAGTACGCTGGAACAACCTGCTCTACTCGCTGGAGCCACCTGCTGGACACGCCAAAGTCACCTGATGGCTACGCCAGCACCACTCGGCAGACAAGCCAGAATCACCTGCAGGGTATGCCGGAACCACCTCTCAGACGTGCCAGAACCCCTTGTCGGACACTCCGGAATCACCTGTCACAGGCATGCCGGAACCACCTCTCGAACGTGCCAGAATGACGTGCCAGAGACACCGGATGCACCTGCCGAGCACGCCGGAACCTCCTGTTCGACTCGCCGGAACCACCAGCCAGAGACGCCAAAATCCCCTGCCACGTAGGCCAGAATCACATGGCGGACGCTCCGGAATCTCCCGCCGGGAAGGTAGGAGCCACCTCTCAAACATACTGGAAGCACGTGCCGGACATGCCGGCACCACGTACTGGACAGACCAGAAACACCTGCCGGACCTGCCTGAACCACCTGCTGAGCACACCGGAACAACTTGCTCGACTCGCTGGAGCCACCTGCTGGACACCCCAAAATCACCAGCCAGCTATGCCAGAACCACTTGCCGTACACTCCGGAATCACCTGCTGGTTACACCAGAGCCACTTGGTGGACAATCCAGAATCACCTGCCGGACATGCCAGAACCACCTGTCACACATGCCGGAACCACGTGCCTGACACGCCGGAACCACCTCGCGGACAGACCGGAACCACCTACCAGACATGCCTGAACCACCTGCCGAGCATGCCGGAACCACCTGCCGGACACGCCAAAATCACCTGCGGGCTAGGCCAGAACCACTTGTAGGACTCTCCTGGAGCACCTGCCGGGCATGCGGGAACCACCTCTCAGACGTGCCAGAACCACGTGCGGCACATGACGGAACCCATTACCGGACAGACCGGAACCACCTGCCGGACACGCCAGAATCACCTGCCAAGAACACCGGAACCACCTGAACAGCTCGCCAGAAACACCTGCCGGACATGCCAAAATCACCTGCCGGCTACACCAGAACCTCTTGCCGGACACTCCGGAATCACCTGCCAGACATGATGCAACCAAATGTCAGACGTGCCAGAACCACGTGCCAGAGACACCGGATGCAACTGCCGAGCATGCCGGAACCTCCTGCTCAACTCGCTGTAACCACCTGCCGGGGACGCCAAAATCACCTGTCAGCTAGGCCAGAACCACGTGGCGGACTCTATGGAATCACCCGCCGGGCATGCCGGAACCAGCTCTCAGACGTGCCAGAAGCACGTGCCGGACACGCCGGAACCACCTACTAGAGAGACCGGAACCACCTGCCAGACCCGCCTGAACCACCTGCTGAGTACGCTGGAACAACCTGCTCTACTCGCTGGAGCCACCTGCTGGACACGCCAAAATCACCTGATGGCTACGCCAGCACCACTCGGCAGACAAGCCAGAATCACCTGCAGGGTATGCCGGAACCACCTCTCAGACGTGCCAGAACCCCTTGTCGGACACTCCGGAATCACCTGTCACAGGCATGCCGGAACCACCTCTCGAACGTGCCAGAATGACGTGCCAGAGACACCGGATGCACCTGCCGAGCACGCCGGAACCTCCTGTTCGACTCGCCGGAACCACCAGCCAGAGACGCCAAAATCCCCTGCCAGGTAGGCCAGAATCACATGGCGGACGCTCCGGAATCTCCCGCCGGGAAGGTAGGAACCACCTCTCAAACATACTGGAAGCACGTGCCGGACATGCCGGCACCACGTACTGGACAGACCAGAAACACCTGCCGGACCTGCCTGAACCACCTGCTGAGCACACCGGAACAACTTGCTCGACTCGCTGGAGCCACCTGCTGGACACCCCAAAATCACCAGCCAGCTATGCCAGAACCACTTGCCGTACACTCCGGAATCACCTGCTGGTTACACCAGAGCCACTTGGTGGACAATCCAGAATCACCTGCCGGACATGCCAGAACCACCTGTCACACATGCCGGAACCACGTGCCTGACACGCCGGAACCACCTCGCGGACAGACCGGAACCACCTACCAGACATGCCTGAACCACCTGCCGAGCATGCCGGAACCACCTGCCGGACACGCCAAAATCACCTGCGGGCTAGGCCAGAACCACTTGTAGGACTCTCCTGGAGCACCTGCCGGGCATGCGGGAACCACCTCTCAGACGTGCCAGAACCACGTGCGGCACATGACGGAACCCATTACCGGACAGACCGGAACCACCTGCCGGACACGCCAGAATCACCTGCCAAGAACACCGGAACCACCTGAACAGCTCGCCAGAAACACCTGCCGGACATGCCAAAATCACCTGCCGGCTACACCAGAACCTCTTGCCGGACACTCCGGAATCACCTGCCAGACATGATGCAACCAAATGTCAGACGTGCCAGAACCACGTGCCAGAGACACCGGATGCAACTGCCGAGCATGCCGGAACCTCCTGCTCAACTCGCTGTAACCACCTGCCGGGGACGCCAAAATCACCTGTCAGCTAGGCCAGAACCACGTGGCGGACTCTATGGAATCACCCGCCGGGCATGCCGGAACCAGCTCTCAGACGTGCCAGAAGCACGTGCCGGACACGCCGGAACCACCTACTAGAGAGACCGGAACCACCTGCCAGACCCGCCTGAACCACCTGCTGAGTACGCTGGAACAACCTGCTCTACTCGCTGGAGCCACCTGCTGGACACGCCAAAGTCACCTGATGGCTACGCCAGCACCACTCGGCAGACAAGCCAGAATCACCTGCAGGGTATGCCGGAACCACCTCTCAGACGTGCCAGAACCCCTTGTCGGACACTCCGGAATCACCTGTCACAGGCATGCCGGAACCACCTCTCGAACGTGCCAGAATGACGTGCCAGAGACACCGGATGCACCTGCCGAGCACGCCGGAACCTCCTGTTCGACTCGCCGGAACCACCAGCCAGAGACGCCAAAATCCCCTGCCAGGTAGGCCAGAATCACATGGCGGACGCTCCGGAATCTCCCGCCGGGAAGGTAGGAGCCACCTCTCAAACATACTGGAAGCACGTGCCGGACATGCCGGCACCACGTACTGGACAGACCAGAAACACCTGCCGGACCTGCCTGAACCACCTGCTGAGCACACCGGAACAACTTGCTCGACTCGCTGGAGCCACCTGCTGGACACCCCAAAATCACCAGCCAGCTATGCCAGAACCACTTGCCGTACACTCCGGAATCACCTGCTGGTTACACCAGAGCCACTTGGTGGACAATCCAGAATCACCTGCCGGACATGCCAGAACCACCTGTCACACATGCCGGAACCACCTGCCGGACACGCCGGAACCACCTCGCGGACAGACCGGAACCACCTACCAGACATGCCTGAACCACCTGCCGAGCATGCCGGAACCACCTGCCGGACACGCCAAAATCACCTGCGGGCTAGGCCAGAACCACTTGTAGGACTCTCCTGGAGCACCTGCCGGGCATGCGGGAACCACCTCTCAGACGTGCCAGAACCACGTGCGGCACATGACGGAACCCATTACCGGACAGACCGGAACCACCTGCCGGACACGCCAGAATCACCTGCCAAGAACACCGGAACCACCTGAACAGCTCGCCAGAAACACCTGCCGGACATGCCAAAATCACCTGCCGGCTACACCAGAACCTCTTGCCGGACACTCCGGAATCACCTGCCAGACATGATGCAACCAAATGTCAGACGTGCCAGAACCACGTGCCAGAGACACCGGATGCAACTGCCGAGCATGCCGGAACCTCCTGCTCAACTCGCTGTAACCACCTGCCGGGGACGCCAAAATCACCTGTCAGCTAGGCCAGAACCACGTGGCGGACTCTATGGAATCACCCGCCGGGCATGCCGGAACCAGCTCTCAGACGTGCCAGAAGCACGTGCCGGACACGCCGGAACCACCTACTAGAGAGACCGGAACCACCTGCCAGACCCGCCTGAACCACCTGCTGAGTACGCTGGAACAACCTGCTCTACTCGCTGGAGCCACCTGCTGGACACGCCAAAGTCACCTGATGGCTACGCCAGCACCACTCGGCAGACAAGCCAGAATCACCTGCAGGGTATGCCGGAACCACCTCTCAGACGTGCCAGAACCCCTTGTCGGACACTCCGGAATCACCTGTCACAGGCATGCCGGAACCACCTCTCGAACGTGCCAGAATGACGTGCCAGAGACACCGGATGCACCTGCCGAGCACGCCGGAACCTCCTGTTCGACTCGCCGGAACCACCAGCCAGAGACGCCAAAATCCCCTGCCACGTAGGCCAGAATCACATGGCGGACGCTCCGGAATCTCCCGCCGGGAAGGTAGGAGCCACCTCTCAAACATACTGGAAGCACGTGCCGGACATGCCGGCACCACGTACTGGACAGACCAGAAACACCTGCCGGACCTGCCTGAACCACCTGCTGAGCACACCGGAACAACTTGCTCGACTCGCTGGAGCCACCTGCTGGACACCCCAAAATCACCAGCCAGCTATGCCAGAACCACTTGCCGTACACTCCGGAATCACCTGCTGGTTACACCAGAGCCACTTGGTGGACAATCCAGAATCACCTGCCGGACATGCCAGAACCACCTGTCACACATGCCGGAACCACGTGCCTGACACGCCGGAACCACCTCGCGGACAGACCGGAACCACCTACCAGACATGCCTGAACCACCTGCCGAGCATGCCGGAACCACCTGCCGGACACGCCAAAATCACCTGCGGGCTAGGCCAGAACCACTTGTAGGACTCTCCTGGAGCACCTGCCGGGCATGCGGGAACCACCTCTCAGACGTGCCAGAACCACGTGCGGCACATGACGGAACCCATTACCGGACAGACCGGAACCACCTGCCGGACACGCCAGAATCACCTGCCAAGAACACCGGAACCACCTGAACAGCTCGCCAGAAACACCTGCCGGACATGCCAAAATCACCTGCCGGCTACACCAGAACCTCTTGCCGGACACTCCGGAATCACCTGCCAGACATGATGCAACCAAATGTCAGACGTGCCAGAACCACGTGCCAGAGACACCGGATGCAACTGCCGAGCATGCCGGAACCTCCTGCTCAACTCGCTGTAACCACCTGCCGGGGACGCCAAAATCACCTGTCAGCTAGGCCAGAACCACGTGGCGGACTCTATGGAATCACCCGCCGGGCATGCCGGAACCAGCTCTCAGACGTGCCAGAAGCACGTGCCGGACACGCCGGAACCACCTACTAGAGAGACCGGAACCACCTGCCAGACCCGCCTGAACCACCTGCTGAGTACGCTGGAACAACCTGCTCTACTCGCTGGAGCCACCTGCTGGACACGCCAAAATCACCTGATGGCTATGCCAGCACCACTCGGCAGACAAGCCAGAATCACCTGCAGGGTATGCCGGAACCACCTCTCAGACGTGCCAGAACCCCTTGTCGGACACTCCGGAATCACCTGTCACAGGCATGCCGGAACCACCTCTCGAACGTGCCAGAATGACGTGCCAGAGACACCGGATGCACCTGCCGAGCACGCCGGAACCTCCTGTTCGACTCGCCGGAACCACCAGCCAGAGACGCCAAAATCCCCTGCCAGGTAGGCCAGAATCACATGGCGGACGCTCCGGAATCTCCCGCCGGGAAGGTAGGAACCACCTCTCAAACATACTGGAAGCACGTGCCGGACATGCCGGCACCACGTACTGGACAGACCAGAAACACCTGCCGGACCTGCCTGAACCACCTGCTGAGCACACCGGAACAACTTGCTCGACTCGCTGGAGCCACCTGCTGGACACCCCAAAATCACCAGCCAGCTATGCCAGAACCACTTGCCGTACACTCCGGAATCACCTGCTGGTTACACCAGAGCCACTTGGTGGACAATCCAGAATCACCTGCCGGACATGCCAGAACCACCTGTCACACATGCCGGAACCACGTGCCTGACACGCCGGAACCACCTCGCGGACAGACCGGAACCACCTACCAGACATGCCTGAACCACCTGCCGAGCATGCCGGAACCACCTGCCGGACATGCCAAAATCACCTGCGGGCTAGGCCAGAACCACTTGTAGGACTCTCCTGGAGCACCTGCCGGGCATGCGGGAACCACCTCTCAGACGTGCCAGAACCACGTGCGGCACATGACGGAACCCATTACCGGACAGACCGGAACCACCTGCCGGACACGCCAGAATCACCTGCCAAGAACACCGGAACCACCTGAACAGCTCGCCAGAAACACCTGCCGGACATGCCAAAATCACCTGCCGGCTACACCAGAACCTCTTGCCGGACACTCCGGAATCACCTGCCAGACATGATGCAACCAAATGTCAGACGTGCCAGAACCACGTGCCAGAGACACCGGATGCAACTGCCGAGCATGCCGGAACCTCCTGCTCAACTCGCTGTAACCACCTGCCGGGGACGCCAAAATCACCTGTCAGCTAGGCCAGAACCACGTGGCGGACTCTATGGAATCACCCGCCGGGCATGCCGGAACCAGCTCTCAGACGTGCCAGAAGCACGTGCCGGACACGCCGGAACCACCTACTAGAGAGACCGGAACCACCTGCCAGACCCGCCTGAACCACCTGCTGAGTACGCTGGAACAACCTGCTCTACTCGCTGGAGCCACCTGCTGGACACGCCAAAATCACCTGATGGCTACGCCAGCACCACTCGGCAGACAAGCCAGAATCACCTGCAGGGTATGCCGGAACCACCTCTCAGACGTGCCAGAACCCCTTGTCGGACACTCCGGAATCACCTGTCACAGGCATGCCGGAACCACCTCTCGAACGTGCCAGAATGACGTGCCAGAGACACCGGATGCACCTGCCGAGCACGCCGGAACCTCCTGTTCGACTCGCCGGAACCACCAGCCAGAGACGCCAAAATCCCCTGCCAGGTAGGCCAGAATCACATGGCGGACGCTCCGGAATCTCCCGCCGGGAAGGTAGGAACCACCTCTCAAACATACTGGAAGCACGTGCCGGACATGCCGGCACCACGTACTGGACAGACCAGAAACACCTGCCGGACCTGCCTGAACCACCTGCTGAGCACACCGGAACAACTTGCTCGACTCGCTGGAGCCACCTGCTGGACACCCCAAAATCACCAGCCAGCTATGCCAGAACCACTTGCCGTACACTCCGGAATCACCTGCTGG
Source organism: Equus asinus (assembly GCF_041296235.1). NCBI lineage: Eukaryota > Metazoa > Chordata > Mammalia > Perissodactyla > Equidae > Equus > Equus asinus. The sequence continues at coordinate 2,135,319 of NC_091818.1, forward strand.
TTACACCAGAGCCACTTGGTGGACAATCCAGAATCACCTGCCGGACATGCCAGAACCACCTGTCACACATGCCGGAACCACGTGCCTGACACGCCGGAACCACCTCGCGGACAGACCGGAACCACCTACCAGACATGCCTGAACCACCTGCCGAGCATGCCGGAACCACCTGCCGGACACGCCAAAATCACCTGCGGGCTAGGCCAGAACCACTTGTAGGACTCTCCTGGAGCACCTGCCGGGCATGCGGGAACCACCTCTCAGACGTGCCAGAACCACGTGCGGCACATGACGGAACCCATTACCGGACAGACCGGAACCACCTGCCGGACACGCCAGAATCACCTGCCAAGAACACCGGAACCACCTGAACAGCTCGCCAGAAACACCTGCCGGACATGCCAAAATCACCTGCCGGCTACACCAGAACCTCTTGCCGGACACTCCGGAATCACCTGCCAGACATGATGCAACCAAATGTCAGACGTGCCAGAACCACGTGCCAGAGACACCGGATGCAACTGCCGAGCATGCCGGAACCTCCTGCTCAACTCGCTGTAACCACCTGCCGGGGACGCCAAAATCACCTGTCAGCTAGGCCAGAACCACGTGGCGGACTCTATGGAATCACCCGCCGGGCATGCCGGAACCAGCTCTCAGACGTGCCAGAAGCACGTGCCGGACACGCCGGAACCACCTACTAGAGAGACCGGAACCACCTGCCAGACCCGCCTGAACCACCTGCTGAGTACGCTGGAACAACCTGCTCTACTCGCTGGAGCCACCTGCTGGACACGCCAAAATCACCTGATGGCTATGCCAGCACCACTCGGCAGACAAGCCAGAATCACCTGCAGGGTATGCCGGAACCACCTCTCAGACGTGCCAGAACCCCTTGTCGGACACTCCGGAATCACCTGTCACAGGCATGCCGGAACCACCTCTCGAACGTGCCAGAATGACGTGCCAGAGACACCGGATGCACCTGCCGAGCACGCCGGAACCTCCTGTTCGACTCGCCGGAACCACCAGCCAGAGACGCCAAAATCCCCTGCCAGGTAGGCCAGAATCACATGGCGGACGCTCCGGAATCTCCCGCCGGGAAGGTAGGAACCACCTCTCAAACATACTGGAAGCACGTGCCGGACATGCCGGCACCACGTACTGGACAGACCAGAAACACCTGCCGGACCTGCCTGAACCACCTGCTGAGCACACCGGAACAACTTGCTCGACTCGCTGGAGCCACCTGCTGGACACCCCAAAATCACCAGCCAGCTATGCCAGAACCACTTGCCGTACACTCCGGAATCACCTGCTGGTTACACCAGAGCCACTTGGTGGACAATCCAGAATCACCTGCCGGACATGCCAGAACCACCTGTCACACATGCCGGAACCACGTGCCTGACACGCCGGAACCACCTCGCGGACAGACCGGAACCACCTACCAGACATGCCTGAACCACCTGCCGAGCATGCCGGAACCACCTGCCGGACACGCCAAAATCACCTGCGGGCTAGGCCAGAACCACTTGTAGGACTCTCCTGGAGCACCTGCCGGGCATGCGGGAACCACCTCTCAGACGTGCCAGAACCACGTGCGGCACATGACGGAACCCATTACCGGACAGACCGGAACCACCTGCCGGACACGCCAGAATCACCTGCCAAGAACACCGGAACCACCTGAACAGCTCGCCAGAAACACCTGCTGGACACACCAAAATCACCTGCCAGCTACGTCAGAACCACTTGCCGGACACCCCATAATCACCTGTCGGGCATGCCGCAACCACCTCACAGACGTGGCAGAACCATGTGCATGAGACACTGGATGCACGTGCCGAGCATGCCGGGACCTCCTGCTCGACTCGCCAGAACCACCTGCCGGTGATGCGAAACTCAAATGCCGGCTAGGCCAGAACCACTTGGCGGACTGTATGGAATCACCCGCCGGGCATGCCAGAACCACCTCTCAGACGTGCCGGAAGCACGTGGCAGACACGCCAGAACCACCTACTGGACAGACCGGAACCAACTGCCGGACCCGCCTGAACCACCTGCTGAGCACGCTGGAACAACCTGCTTGACTCGCTGGAGCCACCTGCTTGACACGCCAAAATCACCAGCCGGCTATGCCAGAACCACTTGCCTGACACTCTGGAATCACCTGCAGGGCATGCCAGAACCACCTCTCAGATGTGCCAGAACCACGTGCAGGAGACGCCGGAAGCACCTGCCGAGCATGCCGGAACCACCGCCGGACACTCAAAGTCACCTGCCGGCTACGCCAGAACCACTTGGCGGACACCCAGGAATCACCTGCCGGGCATGGTGGAACCACCTCTCAGACGTACCAGAACCACGTGCGGCACACTCTGGAACCCACTACCGGACAGACCAGAACCACCTGCAGGACACACCGGAACCATCTGCTGAGCATGCCGGAACCAACTGCTCGACTCACTGTAACCAGATCCCTGACATGCCAAAATCACAGGCTGGGTATGCCAGAAGCACGTGGCTGACAGGCCGGGTTCAAATGCCGGGCATGCCGGAACCACCTGATCCACTCCCCAGAACCACCTGCCGGACATGCCAAAATCACCTGCCAGCTGCACCAGAACCACTTGGCAGACAGTCAGGAATCACATGCCGGTCATGCCGGAACCACCTCTCAAACGTGCAAGAACCACATACCGGAGACGCCGGAAGCACGTGCCGAGCGTGCCAGAACCACCTGTGGCACTCCACAGAACCGCCTGCCCGACACACCAAAGTCACCTGCCGGCTACACCAGAACCACTTGGTGGACAATCTGGAATCACCTGCCGTGCATGCCGGAACCACCTCTCAGACGTGCCAGAAGAACGTGCCGGACACGCCGGAAACACCTACCGCACAGACCGGAACCACCTGCCAGACATGCCTGAACCATCTGCTGAGCACGCCGGAGTCTCCTGCTCGACTCGCCGGAACCACCTTCCGGACACACCAAAATCTACTGCTGGCTTTGCGAGAACCACCTGGCGGACAGTCCGGAATCACCTGCCGGGCATGCAGGAACCACCTCTCAGACGTACCAGAACCACCTGCCGGACACGCCAAAATCGCCTGCCGGCTACGCCAGAACCACTTGGCGGACACTCCAGAATTACCTGCCAGGCATGCCAGCACAACCTCTCAGAAGTGCCAGAAGCACGTGCCGGACAGGCCGGAACCATCTCCCAGACACACCGGAACCACAGGAAACACTTGCCGGAACCATCTGCTTGACTCACCGGTCCCACCTGCCGGACATGCCAAAATCACCTGCCCGCTACACCAGAACCACTTGGCGGACAAGCCAGAATCACGTGAAGGGCATGCCGGCCCAACCTCTCAGACGTGCCAGAATCTCGTGCCGGACACCCCAGAACCACATGCCGGACAGACCGGAACCACCTGCCGGACATGCCGGAACCACCGGCTCGACTCGCCGGAACCACCGCCGGAAATGCAAAAATCACCTGCTGGCTACGCCAGAACCACTTGGCGAACACTCCGGAATCACCTCCTGGGCATGCAGGAACCACCTCTCAGACATGCCAGAACCACATGCCAATGACACCGGAAGCATCTGCCGAGCATGCCGGAACCACCTGCTCGACTCGCCAGAACCACCTGCCGGACACCCCAAAATCACCTGACGGCTACGCCACAACCAGTTGGTGAACACTTCGGAAGTACCTGCCAGGCTTGCTGGAAACACCTGCCTTTCACGCCAAAATCACCTGCCAACTACGCCAGAACGACTTGGTGGACACTCCGGAAACACCTGTCGGGCATTCCAGAACCACCTCTCAGACGTGCCAGAACCATGTGCCTGAGATGCCGGAACCACACCCCGAACAGACCAAAACCACCTGCCAGACACGCCTGAACCACCTGCCGAGCACACCGGAACCATCTGCTCAACTCGCCGGAACCACCTAGCTGACATGCCAAAATCATCTGCCGGGTATGCAAGAACAGCTTGGCGGACACTCTGCCAGACATGCCGGAACCACCTCTCAGACGTGGCGGAAGCACGTGCCCGACAAGACGGAAACACCTACCGCACAGAACGGAACCACCTGCCAGACATGAAGGAACCTCCTGCCGAGCACACCAGAGCCACCTGCTCGACGCGCAGGACCCACCTGCCGCACACGCAAAAATCACCTGCTGGCCTTGCCAAAACCACTTGCCAGACACTCTGGAATCACCTGCCGGGACTGCCGGACCCACCTCTCCAATGTGCCAAAATCAAGTGCGTGAGACGCCAGAAGCACCTGCTGAGCTACCCAGAAGCACCTGCTCGAATCGTCGGAACCACCTGTGGGCACGGCAAAATCACCTGAGGCTACGCCAGAACCACTTGGTGGACAATACAGAATCACCTGCCGGACATGCCAGAACCACCTGTCAGACGTGCCGGAACCACGTGCCGTACATGCCGGAACCACCTACTGGACGGACCAGAACCACCTACCGGACCTGCCTGAACCACCTGCCTAGCATGCCGGAACCACCTGCCGGACTCGCCAAAATCACCTCTGGGCTAGGCCAGAACCACTTGGAGGTCTCTCCAGAATCACCTGCAGGGCATGCCAGAACCACCTCTCAGACGTGCCACAACCACGTGCCGGAGAGACTGGAAGCACCTGCCGAGCTCGCCGGAACCACCTGCTGGACACGCTGGAACCACCTGCCTGACACGCCAAAATCATGTGCCGGCTATGCCAAAACCACTTGGTGGACACTCCAGAATCACCTTCCCGGCATGCCGGAACCACTTCCTGGACAGTCTGCAAACACCTGCTGGACCTGCCTGAACCAACTGCCGAGCACGCCGGAACCACGTGCTCGACTCACCAGAACCACCTGCCGGACACACCAAAAACACCTGTGGGCTATGCGAGAACCACTTGGAGGACTCTCTGGGATCACATGCTGGGCATGCTGGAACCAGCTCTAAGACATGCGAGCACCACATGCCAAAGATACCGGGAGCACCTGCTCAGCACACCGGAGCCACCTGCTCGACTTGCTGGAGCCAGCTGCTGGACACGTCCAAACCACATGCCTGCTATGGCAGAACCACTTGGCAGACTCTCTTCAATGTCCTGCCTGGCATGCTGGAACCACCTCTCAGACGTGCCGGAACCACCTCCTGGACAGACCAGAATGACCTGCCGGACCCGCCAGAACCACCTGCCCTCACGGCAGAACCACCTTCTCGACCTGCCAGAAACACCTACCTGACATGCCAATATCAATTGCCGGCTATGCCAGAACCACTTGTCGGACTCTCCCAGATCACCTGGCGGGCATGCCCGAACCACCTCTCAGACGTGCTGGAACCATGCGCCTGACACGCCGGAACCACATGCTGGAGTGACCGGAACGACCTGTTGGGCCCACCTGAACGACCTGCCGAGCACACTGAAACCACCTGCTTGACTCACCAGAACCACATACCGGACACGCCAAAATCACCAGCCAGCTATGCCAGAAACACTTGTCGGACACTCCGGAATCACCAGCAGTGTTTGCTGGAACCACCTCTCAGACGTGCCAGAACCATGTGCCGGACATGCCGGAAGCATCTACCAGAGAGAACAGAACCACATGACGGACTCGCCTGACCCCCTGCCGAGCATGCCGGAACCACCTGCTCGACTCGCAGGACCCACCTGCCGGACATGCCAAAATCAGCTGCCGGCTATGCCAGAACCACTTGCCGGACACTCCGGAATCACCTGCTTGGCATGCTGGAAGCACCTCTCAAACGTAACAGAACCGTGTGCAGGAGACGCCGGAAGCACCTGCCGAGCATGCCGGAACCACCTGATCCACTCCCCAGAACCACCTGCCGGACCCACCTGAACCACATGCCGGCTAGGCGGGAACCACTTGGCGGACACTCCGGAATCACCCGCCGTGCATGCCGGAAACACCCCTCAGACGTGCCTGAAAAACGTGCCGGACACGCCGGAACCACCATGCCGGACTGACCAGAACCACCTTCCAGACATGCCTGAACCACCTTACAAGCACGCTGGAACCAAATGCTCGACTCGCTGGAACCATCTGCCGGATATGCCAAAATCACCTGCCGGCTACGCCAGAACCACTTGGACGACACTCCGGAATAACCTGCCGTTCATGCTGGAACCGCACCACAGATGTGCCAGAAACAAATGCTGGACGCCCCCGACCACTTCCGTGAAAGATCGGAACCACCTGCTGAGCATGCCAGAAACACCTGCTTGACTCCCGGGAACTGCCTCCAGGGAAAGTGTCATAGAAATGCAGGTCAAACGGCCTTTCTTGCGAGGCCTTGACTCGCCACTTTAGAACTTCTGCTTCTGCCACAATTGCACCTTGCCAACCCGGCTCAGACGAAATGCCTACATCTTCCCCGGAAGCAACTGGGCTGAGTCCCAAAAGATTGAGCGTCCACGTGCTTGGGAGGCGAGAGACTGCACGCCTTTTTCCAACCACCATTGTGCACTGCTGGAGAGAGTGTCGGAAAGCAGCTATGTCAGAAAGACCCCTTTGCTCTCAGCCGTGCTCTCCATTGCTCTAGACGTGGAATGCACAATGCACTTGCTCCACCCTTCAAGGGGCGACAAGCCATGGACCATCTTCCTTCCATCTCTTTAGGAAGCTGAGAAAGAACTCGCTTTCAACAGTGCTCTTTCGGTGGCCTGGCAACATCTCATACAAAGGCAGCTGATATGCCGTTTCTTTTCAGTGCTTAACTCGCCGATTTGGAACTTCAGCTTCTGCCAGATTTCACCTTGGCAACCTGGCTTAGACGAAATGTCTACATCTTCCCCTTCAACAACGGGGACGATGCCCAGATGATTGTGCTTCCACATGCTTAGCAGGAGCAGACAATAGGCTTTTTACAGACCGCCATTGTGCACTGGTGCAGAAAGTGTCAGAATGCTCCTATGTCAGAAAGGGCCCTTTGCTCTCAGCCGTGCCCTCCATTGCTCTAGAGGTGGAAGGCACAAAGCACTGCCTCCATCCTTCATTGGGAGACAAGCCATAAACTGTCCTGCTTCCAGCTCTTTAGGAAGCTGGGAAAGCACTCGCATTCCACAGTGCTCTTACAGCGTCCTGGGAACATCTCATACAAAGGCAGCTGAACGCCGTGTCTTTTCAGCCCTTAACTCGCCATTCTGCAACATCCGCTTCTGCTGCATTTCCACCTTCCCAAACCGGCTCAGACAAAATGCCTACATCTTCCCCTGAAGCAACTGGGCTGAGTCCCAATGATTGAGCGTCCAGGTGCGTAGGAGGCTATAGACTGCATGCCTTTTTCCAACCACCATTGTGCACTTGTGGAGAGAGTGTCGGAAAGCAGCTATGTCAGAAAGACCCCTTTGCTCTTAGCCGTGCCCTCCATTGCTCTAGACGTGGAATGCACAATGCACTTGCTCCACCCTTCAAGGGGCGACAAGCCACGGACCATCCTTCTTCCATCTCTTTAGGAATCTGAGAAAGAACTCGCTTTCAACAGTGCCCTTTCTGTGTCCTGGCAACATCTCATACAAAGGCAGCTGAACGCCGTTTCTTTTCAGCCCTTAACTCGCCGATTTGGAACTTCTGTTTCTGCCACATTTCCACCTTGCCACCTGGGCTCCGACGAAATGCCTACATCTTCCCCTTCAGCAATGGGGACGAGGCCCATATGACTGTGCATCCACATGCTTAAGAGGAGACCGACAATAGGCTTTTACACATCACCATTGTGCACTGGTGGAGAGAGTGTCAGAAAGCACCTATGTCAGAAAGGTCCCTTTGATCTCAGCCGTGCCCTGAATTGCTCTAGAGGAGGAAGGCACAATGCACTGGCTCTGGCTCCACCCCTCAACGGCAGACGAACCAGAAACCTTCTTGCGTCCAGGTCTTTAGGACACTGAGAAAGAACTCGCATTCCATAGTGCTCTTAGAGCATGCAGGGAACATCTCATACAAGGGCAGCTGAAAGCCGTTTCTTCCAGCACTTCACTCGCCGATCTGGAACATCTGCATGTGCAACATTTCCACCTTGTAAACCCGGCTCAGATGAAATGCCTACAACTTCCCCTTAAGCAATGGGGATGAGGCCCGAATGATTGTGGTTCCACATGCTGAGGAGGAGAGAGACAATAGGCTTTTAACCAACACCCCTTGAGCAATGGTTGGGGGAGTGTCAGAAAACACCAATGTCAGAAAGGGCCCTTTGCTCTCAGCCGTGCCCTCCATTGCTCTGTAGGTGGAAGGCACAAAGCACAGCCTCCATCCTTCAATTGGAGACAAGCTATAAACTGTCCTGCTTCCAGCTCTTTAGGAAGCTGGGAAAGCACTCACATTCCACAGTGCTCTTACAGCATCTTGGGAACATCTCATACAAAGGCAGCTGAACGCCGTGTCTTTTCAGCCCTTAACTCGCCATTCTGCAACATCCGCTTCTGCTGCATTTCCACCTTGCCAACCCGGCTCAGACGAAATGCCTACATCTTTCCCTTGAGCAATGGGGACATGGCCAGGATGATTGTGGTTCCACATGCTGAAGAGGAGACAGACAATAGGCTTTTAACCAACCGCCCTTGAGTAATGGTTGGGGGAGTGTCAGAAAGCACCAATGTCAGAAAGGCCCTTTACTCTGGGCCTTGCCCTCCATTCCTCTAGAGGCAGGAGGCACCAGGCACTGGTACCACCCCTGAAGGGGATCAGAAAGCACCTATGGCAGAAAGCCCCCTTTGCTCTCAGCCATGCTCTCCATTGCTCTGCAGGTGGAAGGCACAAAGCACTGCCTCCATCCTTCAATGGGAGACAAGCCATAAAGTCTCTTGCCTCCAGCTTTTTAAGAAGCTGACAAACAACTCGCTTTTCACAGTCCTGTTACAGCATACCAGGAACCTCTCATACAAAGGCAGCTCAAATGTCATTTTTTCCCAGCCCTTAAATTGCAGATTTAGGACTTCTGCTTCTGCCACAATTCCACCTTGCCCACCCAGCTCAGACGAAATGCTTACATTGTCCCCTTAAGCAACTGGGCTGAGTCCCAAATTATTGTGAGACCATGTGCTTAGCAGGAGATAGGCAATGTGCTTTTCACCAACCACAGTTGAGCACTGGGGGAGAGAGTGTCAGGAAGCACCTATGTCCTAAAGGCCCCTTTCCTCTCGGCCTTGCCCTCCATTGCTCTAGACGTGGAATGCACAATGCATTGGCTCCACCCCTGGTGGGGCGACAAGCCACAGACCATCTTTTTTCCATCTCTTTAGGAAGCTGAGAACAAACTCACCTGACGTTTAGAAAGGAATCATGCCCCTTAGATGCCAGAAAACCCTTTGGAAACATGCCAAAAACACCCTCCACACACTCTCAAGGAACCACACCTTCATGTCAGAATGACCCACCAGGCACACCAGAAGCACCGACGTTGCATGTCAGAACCACCTGTGGAACAATGATTCTGACACTGCAGAACCGTCTCTTCAACATGCCAGCTGCACACAATAGACACGATGGAACCAGATTCCAAACGTAGCACAACGACATGCCAGACACATTGGAAACACCTGTTGGATATGCCACAAACAGGTGCCAGAAACACTGAAACCACCTGCGGAGTATGTCAGAACCAGGGGCCAGAAATGTTACAAACACCTGTCTTACAAGCCAGAGCCATGAGCCCAAAAATCAGGCAAGACCTCCGGACAGGCCAAAATAACCTGCCGGCTACGCCAGAACCACTAGGCGGACACTCTAGAAACACCTGCGGGCATGCAGGATCCACCTCTCAAACGTGCCACAACCACATGCCTGACATGCCGGAACCAACTCCCAAACAGACCGGAAGCACATGCCGAGCATGCCAGAACCACCTGCTTGACTCACTGGAACCACCTGCCAGACATGCCAGAACCACCTCCCAGCTACTCCAAAACCACATGGTGGACAGTCCGGAATCACCTGCAGGGCATGCCAGAACCACCTCTCAGACGTACCAGAACAATGTGTTGGACACGCTGAAACCACCTACAGGACAGACTGGAACCATATGCCAAGCATGCCAGAACCACCTGTTTTACTCGCCGGAACGACCTGCTGGACATGCCAAGATCACCCACTGGCATGCCAGAACCACTTGGCAGACATTACGGAATCACTTGCCAGGCATGCCAGAACCTCCTCTCAGACATGCCGGAAACACATGCCAGAGATGCTGGAAGCACAGGCCGAGCATGCCAGAACCACTTCCATGACAGACCGGATTCACCTGCAGGACACGCTGGAACCACCTGCTCGACTCACCGGAACCATCACCGGACAAGCAAAATAATCTGCCGAGCATGCCGGAAACACCTGCTTGACACGCAGGTCCCACCTGCCGGAGACGCCAAAATCACCTGCTGGCTATGCTAGAACCACTTGCTGGACACTTTGGAATCACCTGCTGGGCATGCTGGAACCACCTGTCAAATGTGCCAGAACCACGCTCCGGAGATGCCAGAAACACCTCCCGGACAGACCCGAACAACCTGCTGGACCTGCCTGAACCACCTGCCGAGCATGCCGGAACTACCTGCTGGACACGCGAAAATCACATGCCGGCTACACCACAACCAGTTACCGGACACTCCATAATCACCTGCCTGGCATGCCAGCACAACCTCACAGATGTCCCAGAAGCACATGCTCGACACACTGGAACCACCTCCGTGACAGACCGGAACCACCTGTCAGACTCACCGGAACCACCTGTTTGACTCGCTGGACGCACTTGCCGGACATGACAAAATCACCTGCTGGCTACACAAGAAACACTTGGCGAACAAGCCGGAATAACGTTCTGGGCATGCCAGCACAACCTCTAAGATGTGCCAGAAGCACGTGCCGGACATGCTGGAACCACCTCCAGGACAGACCAGAACCATCTGCCAGACACGCTGGAACCACCTGCTCAACTCGCCAGAACCACTTGATGAGCAATCCGGAATCACCTGCCAGGCATGCAGGAACCACGTCTCAGACGTGCCAGAACCATGTGCCAGAGACACCAGATGCACCTGCCAAGCACGGCGGAACCTCCTGCTCGACTCGCCGGAACCACCTGCCGGAGACGTCAAAACTACCAGCTGGCTAGGCCAGAATCACTTGGCAGAAGCTATGGAATCACCCGCCGGGTATGCCAGAACCACCTCTCAGAAATGCCGGAAGCACGTGCTGGACACGCCAGAACCACCTCTCAGAAATGCCGGAAGCACGTGCTGGACACGCCAGAACCACCTACTGGACAGACCGCAACAACTTGCCAGACCTGCCTGAACCACCTGCTGAGCATGCCGGAACAACCTGCTCGACTCGCTGGAGCCACTTGCTGGACATCCAAAATCACCAGCCAGCTATGCCAGAACCACTTGAAGGACACTCCGGAATCACCTGCAGGGCATGCCAGAACCACCTCTCAGATGTGCCAGAACCACATGCCACAGACTCAAATCACCTGCCGAGCATCCCGGAACCACCTGTCAGATGTGCCACAACCACATGCCAGTGAGACCAGAAGCACCTGCCGATCTCGCCAGAACCACCTGCTGGACACGCCGGAACCACCTGCCTGACATGCCAAAATCACGTGCCGGCTATGCCAAAACCACTTGGACACTCCAGAATCACCTTCTGGGCATGCCAGAACCACGTCATGGACAGACTGCAAACACCTGCTGCACCTACCTGAACAACCTGCCGAGCACGCCGGAACCACCTGCTCCACTCGCCAGAACCACTGGCCGGACACACCAAGAACACCTGCGGGCTATGCCAGAACCACTTGGAGGACTCTCCGGGATCACCTGCCGGGCATGCCGTAACCACCTCTCAGACGTGCTAGAACCATGTGCCGGACACGCCGGAACCACCTGCCAAGTATGCCAGAACCACCTGATCCACTCCCCAGAACCACCTGCTGGACACACCACAATCACCTGCCGGCTACGCCAGAACCACGTGGCGGACACTCTGGAATCACCTGCTGGGCATGCAGGAATCACCTCTCAGAAGTGCCAGAACCACGTGCTAGAGACACCTGAAGTACCTGCCGAGCACGCTGGAACCACCTGCCGGACATGTCAAAATCACCTGCGAGCTATGCCAGAACCACGTGATGGACAGTCCAGAATCACCTGCAGGGCATGCCGGAAACACCTCTCAGACGTACCAGAACAACGTGCTGGACACGCCGAAACCACCTACAGGACAGACCAGAACCATGTGCCAAGAATGCTGGAACCACCTCCTCAACTTGGGGGACCACCTGCCGGACACGCCAAGATCATCCGCTGGCATGCCACAACCACTTGGCAGACATTACGGAATCACTTGCCAGGCAAGCCAGAACCTCCTCTCAGACATGCCACAACCGCATGCCAGAGACGCTGGAAGCACATGACGAGCACGACAGAACCACTTCCAGGACCGACCGGAACCACCTGCAGGCCACGCTGGAACCACCGGCTCGGACTGCTGGAACCACGGCCAGACATACAAAATCACCTGTCGAACATGGAACCACCTGCACGGTCCGCAGGACCCACTGGCCGGACACGCCAAAATCACCTGCCATCTATGCCAGAATCACTTGCCGGACACTCTGGAATCACCTGCCGGGCATGCCGGATCCACCTCTCAAATGTGCCAGAACCACGTGATGGAGACGCCGGAAGCACCTGCTGAGCTCACCAGAAACACCAGTTTGAATCGCCGGAACCACATGCCGGACATGCCAAAATGACCTGCCAGCTACGCCTGAACCACTTGGTGGACAATCCGGAATCACCTGTCTGGCATGCCAGAACCACCTCTCAGATGTGCCGGAACCACATGCCGGACATGCCGGAACCACCTCCTGGACAGACCAGAACCACCTGCCGAAACCGCCTGAACCACCTGCTGAGCATGCCGGAACCACCTGCCAGACATGCCAAAATCAACTGCCAGCTACAATACAACCAGTTGCTGGACACTCCAGAATCACTTGACGGGCATGCCAGCACAACCTCTCTGACATGCCAGAAGCACGTGTCAAACACGCCGGAACCTCCTCCAGGACAGACCGGAACCACGTGCTGCACACGCCGGAACCACCTGCTCGACTCGCCGGAACCACTTGATTGAGAATCCAGAATCACCTGCCGTGCATGCCGGAACCACCTGCTTGAAGCGCCAGAACCACCTGCCGGACATGCCAAAATCACCTCCCGGCTATGCCAGAACCACTTGGTGGACACTCCGGAAGCTCCTGGCAGGTGTGTAGGAACCACATCTACGACTTGCCAGAACTAAGTGCCAGACATGCAGGAACCACCTTCTGGAGAGACCGGAACCACCTGCCGAGCAAGCCAGAACCACCTCCTCGACTCGTCGGAACCACCTGCCGGACACACCAAAATCACCTGCCAGCTATGCCACAACCACTTGTCAGACACTCTGGAAGCTCCTGCGGGGCATCCCAGCACAACCTCTCAGACGTGCCATAAGCACGTGCCGGACATGGCGGAACCACCTCCCGGACAGACCGGAACCACCTGCCAGACTCGCCGGAACCACCTGCTCGACGCGCTGGAATCTCCGCCGGACATGCAAAATCACCTGCAGGCTATGCCAGAACCACTTGGCGGACACTCCAGAATCACCTGCCAGGCATGCAGGAACCACCTCTCAGACATGTCAGAACCACATGCCAAAGACACCGGAAGCACCTTCCCAGCATGCCAGAACCACACGCTTGACTCACCGGAAGCACCTGACGGACACGCCAAAATCACCTGCCGGTTGTGGCGAACATTTGGAATCACATGCCGGGCATGCCGGAACCACTTCTCAGAAGTGCCAGAAACATGTGCCGGACATGCCGGAATCACCTCCCGGACAGACCGGAACCACTTGCCGGACACGATTGAACCACATGCCGAGCACACCGGAACCACCTGTTGCCTATGCCAGAACAACTTGGTGGACACTCTGGAATCACCTGCTGGGCATGCTGGCACAACCTCTCAGATGTCCCAGAAGCACGAGCTGGACACTCTGGAATCACCTACAGGGAAGACCGGAACCACCTGCCAGACTAGCTAGAACCACCTGCCAGACTCGCCGGAACCACCTGCTCGACACACGGGAACCAACGCTGGACAGGCAAAATCACCTGCAGGCTACACCAGAACCACTTGGCCGACACTCTAGAATCACCTGCCGGGCACGCCGGAACCACCTCTCACACATGCCAGAACCACATGCCAAAGACACCGGAAGCACCTGCCCAAAACGCCGGAACCACCTGCTTGACTCGCCGGAAGCACCTGCTGGACATGCCCAAATCACCTGCAGGCTATTCCAGAACCACGTGGTGGACTCTCTGGAATCACCTGCCAGGCATACCAGAACCACCTCTCACACATGCCAGAACCATGTGCCGGACGTGCCAGAACCACCTGCCGATTATACCGGAATCACCTGATCCACTCCCCAGAACCACCTGCCAGACAAGCCAAAATCAGCTCCAGCTATGCCAGAACCACTTGGCGGGCACTCTGGAATGACCTTCCGGGCATTCTGGACAACCTATCAGATGTGCCAGAACCACGTGCTGGACACGCCGGAACCACCTACCGGACAGATTGGAACCGCCTGCCGGACACGCCAGAACCACCTGCCAAGCACAGCGGAACCACCTGCTCGACCCGCCAGAACCACCTACCAGACATGCCAAAATCACCTGCCAGCTATGCCAGAACCACTTGTCGGAGACTCCAGAGTCACCTGCCAGGCATGCTGGAACCATGTCTCAGATGTGCCAGAACCACATGCCAGAGACGCCTGAAGCACCTGCCAAGAAAGCCGGAAGAACCTGATCCACTCCACAGAACCACCTGCCGGACAAGCCAAAATCACCTGCCGGCTAAGCCAGAACCACTTGGTGGCCACTCCAGAATCACCTGCCGGGCATGCCGGAACCACCTCTTAGACGTGCCAGAACCACATGCTGGACATGCAGGAACCACCCACCTGACAGAACGGAACCACCTGCCAGATGCGCCTGAACCACCTGCTGAGCATGCCGGAACCACCTGTTCGACTTGACGGAACCACCGCTGGACACGCTAAATCACCTGCCAGCTATGCCAGAACCACTTGGCGGACACACCGGAATCACCAGACGGGCATGCCGGAACCCCCTGCTTGACTCTCTGGAAGTACCTTCTGGACACACCAAAATCACCTGCCGGCTATGCCAGGACCACGTGTCAGACTCTCGGGATCACCTGGCGGGCATGCCAGAACCACCTCTCAGACGTGCCAAAGCCAAGTGCCTGACATGCCGGAACCACCTCCTGGACAGACTGGAACGACCTGCCGGAGCCGCCTGAATGACCCGCCAAGCATGCCGAAACCACCTGCTTGACTCGCCAGAACCACCTGCCGGACACGCCAAAATCACCATCTGGCTATGCCAGAACCACTTATCGGACACTCCGGAGTCACCTGCCGAGCATGTGGGAACCACCTGATCCACTCCCCAGAACCACCTGCTGGACACGCTTGAACCACCTGCCAGATAGGCGGGAACCACTTGGTGGACACTCTGGAATCACCTGCCAGGCATGGCGGAACCACCTCTCAGACGTGCCAGAACCAAGAGCCAGAGACCACAGAAGCACCTACCGAGAATGCAGGAAGTACCTGCTCCACTCCACAGAAGCACATGCCGAACACCCCAAAATCACCTGCCGGCTAAGCCAGAACCACTGGTCGGACAGTCAGGAATCACCTGCCGGGCATGCCGGAACCACCTCTCAGATGTGCCAGAACCATGTGTTGGACACGCCGGAACCACCTGCCGAGCATGCCGGAACCACCTGCTGGACTCACAGGAGCCACCTGCTGCACATGCCAAAATCACCTGCCAGCTATGCCAGAACCACTTGCCAGACACTCTGGAATCACTTGCCAGGCATGCCAGAACCACCTCTCAAACCTGCCAGTACCACGTGCCTGAGACACTGGAAGCACCTGCCGAGTTCGCCGGAACCACCTGCTCGACATGCCGGAACCACCTGCCGGACAAGCCAAAATCACCAGCCAGCTACCGCCGAACGACTTAGTGGACAGTCCAGAATCACCTGCCGGGCATGCCGGAACCACCTCTGAGACGTACCAGAACCACATGCCGGACACGCCGGAACCACGACCTGGACAGACTGGAACCACCTGCCGGACACACCTGTACCACCTGCCGAACACGCCGGAAACACCTGCTTGACTCGCAGGACCCACTTACTGGACATGCCAAAATCACATGCTGGCTGCGCCAGAGCACTTGCTGGACACTCTGGAATCACCTGCCGGGCATGCCGGAACCACCTCTCAGATGTGCCAGAAACATGTGCTGCAGTCCCTGGAAGCACCTGCCTAGCACGCTGGAACCACCTGCTCCACTACCAGGACCCACCTGACGGACACTCCAAAATCACCTGCCAGCTACAGCAGAACCACTTGGCGGACACTCCAGAATCACCTGCCGGGCATGCCGGAACCACCTTCCAGACGTGCATGAACCACCTGCCGAGATTGCCAGAACCACCTCATCGACTCACAGGACCCACCGGCCAGACACGCCAAAATCACATGCCAGCTATGCCAGAACCACTTGCTGGACACTCCGGAATCACCTGCCGGGTATGCCAGAACCATCTCTCAAACGTGCCAGAACCACGTGCCTGAGACGCCGGAAGCACCTGCCGAGCTCGGCCAAAACACATGCTCTACTCACCAGAACCACCTTACAGACACGGCAAAATCACCTGCCGGCTATGCCAGAACCACTTGGCATACAAGCCGGAATAAAGTTCTGGGTATTCCGGCACAACCTCTCAGACGTGCCAGAAGCACCTGCCAGACACACTGGAACCACCAGCAGGACAGACCGGAACCACCTGCTGGACACGCCGGAACCACCTGCTCAACTCGCCTGAACCACCGCCAGACACGCAAAATGACCTGCCGGCTACGAGAGAACCACGTGGCGGACACTCTGGAATCACCGGCCGGGAATGCCTGAACCAGCCCTCAGACAGGCCAGCACCACGTGCCAAAGATACCCTGAGCACCTGCCCAGCACACCGGAGCCACCAGCTCGACTCGCTGGAAGCAGCTGCCTGACACGTCCAAATCACATGCTGGCTACGACAGAACCACTTGGCGGACGATCTGGAATCACCTACTGGGCATGCTGGAACCACCTCTCAGACGTGCCAGAACCACGTGGTGGAGAACCTGGAATCACCTCCCGGAAAGACTGCAACCACCTACCGGACACGTCTGAACCACCTGCCGAGCACGCCGGAACCACCTGCTGGCTAGGCCAGAACCACTTGGCGGACACTCCAGAATCACCTGCCGGGCATGCCAGAACCACCTCTCAGACGTGCCTGGAAAACATGCCTGACACTCCGGAACCACCTCCCGGACTGACAGGAACCACGTTCCAGATACGCCTGAACGAGGTTATGAGGACGCCGGAACCACCTGCTGGACTCGCTGGAACCTCCTGCCTGATACGCCAAAATCATCTGCCAGCCACGCCAGAACCACTTGGCCCACACTCTGGAATAACTTGCTGGGCATGATGGAATGGCCCCTCAGATGTGCCAGAACCACGTGCTGGACGCCATGTACCACTTCCATGAAAGACCGGAACCACCTGCCGGATGCACCTTCTACACCTGCCAAGCATGCCGGAAACACCTGCTCGACTCCCGGGAACCACCTACAGGGAAAGTGTCATAGAAATGCAGGTCAAACGGCCTTTCTTGCCAGCCCTTAACTCGCCACTTTAGAACTTCTGCTTCTGCCAAAATTGCACCTTGACAACCTGGCTCAGACGAAATGCCTACATATTCCCCTGAAGCAACTGCACTGAGTCCCAAAGGACTGAAAGTCCACCTGCTTAGGAGGAGATAGACAATACGCTTTTTACAAACCACCGTTGCGCACTGGTGGAGAGAGTGTCGGAAAGCAGCTATGTCAGAAAGGCCCATTTACTCTCAGCCGTGCCCTCCATTGCTCTAGAGGTGGAAGGCACAAGGCACTGTCCCTGGATGAACCCCTCAATGGGAGACAAACCACATCTTGTCCTGCTTCCAGCTCTTTAGGAAGCTGAGAAAAAACTCCCTTTCCACAGTGCTCTTACGGTGTCCAGGGAACATCTCATACAAAGGAGGATGAACGCCGTTTCTTTTCAGCACTGCACTCGCTGGTCTGGAACATCAGCATCCTCCACATTTCCACCTTGCCAACCCTGCTCAGACGAAATGCCCACATCTTTCCCTTCAGCAATAGGGACGAGGCCTGAATGATTGTGGTTCCACATGCTGAGGAGTAGAGAGACAATAGGCTTTTAACTAACCACGAAGTGCAATGGTTGGGAGAGTGTCAGAAAGCACCAATGGCAGAAAGACCCCTTTACTCTCAGCCGTGCCCTCCATTGCTCTAGAGGTGGAAGGCACAAAGCACTGCCTCCATTCTTCAATGGGAGACAAGCCATAAACTGTCTTGCCTCCAGCTCTTTAGAAAGCTGAGAAAGAACTCGCTTTCCACAGTGATGTTACAGCATACAAGGAAACTCTCATACAAAGGCAGCTCAAACGCCATTTCTTCCCAGCGCTTAACTCGCCGCTTTAGGACTTCTGCTTCTGCCGCAGTTCCACCTTGCCAACCCGGCTCAGACGAAATGCCTACATCTTCCCCGGAAGCAACTGGGCTGAGTCCCAAGTGATTGAGCGTCCACGTGCTTAGGAGGCGATAGACTGTATGCCTTTTGCCAACCACCATTGTGCACCGGTGGAGAGAGTGTCGGAAAGCAGCTATGTCAGAAAGACCACTTTGCTCTCAGCCGTGCCCTCCATTGCTCTAGACGTGGAATGCACAATGCACTTGCTCCACCCCTCAAGGGGCGACAAGCCACAGACCATCTTCCTTCCATCTCTTTAGGAAGCTGAGAAAGAACTCGCTTTCAACAGTGCTCTTTCTGTGTCCTGGCAACATCTCATACAAAGGCAGCTGATATGCCGTTTCTTTTCAGCGCTTAACACACTGATTTGCAACTTCTGCTTCTGCCAGATTTCCACCTTGCCAACCCGGCTCAGACAAAACGCCTACATATTCCCCTTCAGCATGGGGACGAGGCCCAAATGATTGTGCTTCCAGATGCTTAGCAGGAGCAGACAATAGGCTTTTTACAAACAGCCATTGTGCACTGGTGCAGAGAGTGTCAGAATGCTCCTATGTCAGAAAGGGCCCTTTGCTCTCAGCCGTGCCCTCCATTGCTCTAGAGGTGGAAGGCACAAAGCACTGCCTCCATCCTTCAATTGGATACAAGCCATAAACTGTCCTGCTTCCTGCTCTTTAGGATGCTGGGAAAGCACTCACATTCCACAGTGCTCTTACATCATCCTGGGAACATCTCATACAAAGGCAGCTGAACGCCGTGTCTTTTCAGCCCTTAACTCGCCAATCTGCAACATCCGCTTCTGCCGCATTTCCACCTTGCCAACCCGGCTCAGATGAAATGCCTACATCTTCCCCTTGAACAATGGGGACGAGGCCCGGATGATTGTGGTTCCACATGCTGAGGAGGAGACAGACAGTAGGCTTTTAACCACCCGCCCTTGAGCAATGGTTGGGGGAGTGTCACAAAGCACCAATGGCAGAAAGGGCCCTTTACTCTCAGCCGTGCCCTCCATTGCTCTGCAGGTGGAAGGCACAAAGCACTGCCTCCATCCTTCAATGGGAGACAAGCCATAAAGTGTCTTGCCTCCAGCTCTTTAGGAAGCTGACAAGCAACTCGTTTTCCACAGTCCTGTTACAGCATACCAGGAACGTTTCATACAAAGGCAGCTCAAGTGGCATTTCTTCCAAGCCCTTAACTCGCAGCTTTAGGACTTCTGCTTTTGCCACAATTCCACCTTGCCAACCCGGCTATCAGATGAAATGCCTAAAACTTCCCCTTGAGCAACTGGGCTGACTCACAAATGATTTAGTGTCCTCCTGCTTAGGAGGCAATAGACTGCACGCCTTTTTCCAACCACCAATGTGCACTGGTGGAGAGAGTGTCGGAAAACAGCTATGTCAGAAAGACCCCTTTGCTCTCAGCCGTGCCCTCCATTGCTCTAGACGTGGAATGCACAATGCACTGGCTCCACCCCTCAAGGGGCGACAAGCCACAGACCACCTTGATTCCATCTCTTTAGGAAGCTGAGGAGGAACTTGCTTTCAACAGTGATCTTACAGCATCCAGGGAACATCTCATACAAAGGCAGCCGAAATGCCATTTCTTTTCAGCCCTTAACTTGCCGATTTGGAACTTCTGTTTCTACCAATTTCCACCTTGCCAACCGGGCTCCCACGAAATGCCTACATCTTCCCCTTCAGCAAGGGGGACGATGCCCATATGACTGTGCTTCCACATGTTTAAGAGGAGACCGACAATAGGCTTTTACACATCACCATTGTGCACTGGTGGAGACAGTGTCAGAAAACACCTATGTCAGAAAGGTCCCTTTGATCTCAGCCGTGCCCTGAATTGCTCTAGAGGAGGAAGGCACAATGCACTGGCTCTGGCTCCACCCCTCATTGGCAGACGAACCACAAATCTTCTTGCGTCCAGCTCTTTAGGACACTGAGAAAGAGCTCGCATTCCACAGTGCTCTTCAAGCGTCCAGGGAACATCTCATACAAAGGCAGCTGAAAGCCGTTTCTTCCAGCACTTCACTCGCCGATCTGGAACATCTGCATGTGCCACATTTCCACCTTGCCACCCTGGCTCAGACGAAATGCCTACAACTTCCCCTTAAGCAATGGCGACGAGGCCCAAATTATTGTGGTTCCACCTGCTTAGGAGGAGAGATACAATAGGCTTTTAACTAACCACCCTTGTGCAATGGTTGGGAGAGTGTCAGAAAGCACCAATCTCAGAAAAGCCCCTTTACTCTCAGCCGTGCCCTCTGTTGCTCTAGAGGTGGAAGGCACAAAGCACTGCCTCCATCCTTCAATGGGAGACAAGCCATAAAGTCTCTTGCCTCCAGCTTTTTAAGAAGCTGACAAACAACTCGCTTTTCACAGTCCTGTTACAGCATACCAGGAACTTCTCATACAAAGGCAGCTCAAATGGCATTTCTTCCCAGCCCTTAACTCGCAGGTTTAGAATTTCTGCTTCTGCCGCAATTCCACCTTGCCAACCCGGCTCAGACAAAATGCCTACATCTTCCCCTTAAGCAACTGGGCTGAGTCCCAAATGATTGTGCAAACATGTGCCTAGCAGGAGATAGGCAATGTGCTTTTCACCAACCACAGTTGAGCACTGGTGGAGAGGGTTTCGGAAAGCACCTATGTCAGAAAGGCCCCTTTCCTCTCAGCCTTGCCCTCCATTGCTCTAGACGCGGAATGCACAATGCATTGGCTCCTCTGCTCAAAGTGTGACAAGCCACAGACCATCTTTCTTCTATCTCTTTAGGAAGCTGAGAACAAACTCACCTGATGTATAAAAATGAATCATGCCCCTTAGATGCCAGAAAACCCTGGGAGACATGCCAAAAACACCCTCTGCACACTCTCAAACAACCACACATTCATGCCAGAATCACCCAACAGGCACACGAGAAGCACCCACGTTGCATGCAAGAACCACCTGTAACCACCTGCTGGACACAGTGGAA